>NW_023230893.1:0-179 GCF_002007445.2 Ailuropoda melanoleuca
AAATGCTTTTTCTGCATCAATTGAGAGGATCATATGGTTCCTGAGTCTTTTCTTATTGATATGATGTATCATGCTGATCGATTTGCAAATGCTGAACCACGCTTGCATCCCAGGTATGAATCCCACTTGGTCATGATGGATAATCCTTTTAATGTACTGTTGGATTCTATTAGCCAGGA
>NW_023230893.1:445-781 GCF_002007445.2 Ailuropoda melanoleuca
TCAATCTCTTCATAATTAATTGGCCTGTTTAAAAAATCAGTTTTTTCCTGTTTCAGTCTTGGTAGTTTATAGGTTTCCAGGAAGGCCTCCAACTCATCCAGATTGCTTAATTTATTGGCATATAGCTGTTGATAAAAGTTTCTAATAAGCCTTCCAATTTCATTGGTGTTGGTCGTGACCTCTCCTTTTTCATTCATAATTTTATTAATTTGGGTCCTTTCTCTATTCTTTTGGATAAGTCTTGTCAGTGGTCTGTCAATTTTACTGATTCTCTCAAAGAACCAGCTTCTAGTCCTGTTGATCTGCTCTACTGTAGTTCTGCTTTCTAATTCATTG
>NW_023230894.1:0-875 GCF_002007445.2 Ailuropoda melanoleuca
GCCGTGGACACGTGCGAAGCCACTTTGTGCCGGATGACAGGCCTCTGGTGCACTCAGGGCACCAGGCCCCGGCCTTGCCTGCTCCAGAGTGAGCTCTCCACCCCAAGTGAGTTTCACGTGGGGTGGCCAGCCCTGTGCCCTCCACCACCTAGGGGCTCCTAGGGCTCTGGGTCCGCAGCCACCATCTGGGGTCTCTCATGCACATCCTGGGCTGACTGCAGCCCAGCGGCCGGGCCCCCACACGCGTCTGCCCAGAGCCCTTGCATGTGCCCTACGGGCCCCCCCGGGCAGCCCTGTCTGGCTGGGCTGGCTCTCAGGGGACCCTCTCCTCCTGGGTGAGATGGGGGTGGGCAGCGGGACCTGCTCTGGATGTCAGCTGATGGGTGCAGCGTCCCGGCTTCCGGCTCTCTCCATTGGAGGCTGGTACACTCCCGGAGAGACTGGGCGCTTTGAGCCCAGGTCTGGGCCTTGATGGTTGTGATGGTTTTCTGCCCTGAGCACTTAGAGATTCAAGCTGGTGACTGGGGAGGTGGTTCTGGGGTGCAATGCACTGGGCTGCAGAGACCTGAACACAGGGGCTTGACTACCCGGGACAGGAAGCTGGAAGGCCAAGGGTGGCCATCAGTGGCTGCGTGTCAGCGACATCGGGGCTGGTGGCTCTGTCCTTCTCCGGCTTCCTTGAGGTCGGAGCACGGCAGCTCAGCCTGTCCTGTCTGTGCTGGGTGGCCATGAAGGACGGCCATTCCTGCACGTGTGTCCAGTTGATGGGGTCTGCCAGGCTGACTGTCCGCAGACGGATGGAGACAGAGACCCAGCAACTTCTGTCCCCAGAGTCACTTTGCTGGTGAGAAAGAGGGGAGGTGGGGTGCAGACTC
>NW_023230896.1:0-875 GCF_002007445.2 Ailuropoda melanoleuca
CTTATAATAGACCTACAAGATAGGTTATTATCTTGTTTTACAGACGAAGAAACTGAGTAGCTAAGTAATATGCCCAGGGTCTCACAGCAGTTAAATCTTAGAGCCAAACATCATGCATAGGCAATCTGGTTCCAGAGTCTGGTCACCTAACTGTTATGCTAGGGTACATCTCAGGTTTGTTCAGTTATTTAGCAGGCATATAGAGCATTTAGTGTGTGCTTGCTGCTATTCTAAGCAGTTTATACATAATAACTAATTTATCCTCTCATAATCCTATAAAATGGGTAATATTTCCCTCTCCATTTTGCAAATGAGTGAACCAAGGTCACATAGCTAATAAGTGGCAGAGGTGAGATTTGAATCCAGGCAATCTGGCTATAGAGTCTATACTGTTGTTTTGTTAAGATTTTATTTATTTATTTGACAGAGCACAAGCAGGGGGAGCGGCAGGCAGAAGGAGAGAGGAGAAGCAGGCTCCGCACTGTGCAGGGAGTCCAATGTGGGGCTTGATCCCAGGACCTTGGGATCATGACCCTAGCTGAAGGCAGACGCTTAACAACTGAGCCACCCAGGCGCCCCAGAGTCTATATTGTTAATAACTGTCTTAGATAAAGTGAGGGAGAACATTCCAGATAAAGGCAGCAACATATGCAAAGGTCTTGTGGTTGGTTGGATAATGGAGTGTTAAAAGAGCCTCAGTTGGTTAAGTGTCTGACTCTTGATTTCGGCAGAGGTCATGATCTTAGCGTCATGGGATCGAGCCCTGCATCGGGCTCTGTGCTCAGCATGGAGTCTGCTTCTCCCTCTGCTCCTCCCCCTGTTCTCTTGCTCTCTCTTAAATAAATAAATAAAATCTTAAAAAAAAAAAAAAAAAA
>NW_023230897.1:0-875 GCF_002007445.2 Ailuropoda melanoleuca
CGCTGCCAGAGGGGGCTTCCGAGGCGGCTTTGGCAGTGGAGGTCGTGGTCGTGGCCGGGGCCGCGGCAGAGGTCGTGGGCGAGGTCGTGGGGCCCGAGGCAAAGCTGAGGACAAAGAATGGATGCCAGTCACCAAACTCGGTCGACTTGTGAAAGACATGAAAATCAAATCCCTGGAAGAGATTTACCTTTTCTCCCTTCCAATCAAGGAGTCTGAGATCATTGACTTCTTCCTGGGTTCCTCTCTGAAGGACGAGGTTCTGAAAATCATGCCAGTGCAGAAGCAGACCCGAGCGGGTCAGCGCACGCGATTCAAGGCCTTCGTTGCCATTGGAGATTACAACGGACATGTCGGTCTCGGGGTGAAGTGTTCGAAAGAGGTGGCCACTGCCATCCGAGGGGCCATTATCCTGGCAAAGCTCTCCATTGTCCCTGTCAGGCGAGGCTACTGGGGGAACAAGATCGGCAAGCCCCATACTGTGCCCTGCAAGGTGACTGGCCGCTGCGGGTCTGTCCTGGTTCGCCTCATTCCTGCGCCGCGCGGCACGGGCATCGTGTCTGCCCCGGTTCCCAAGAAGCTCCTGATGATGGCTGGGATTGATGACTGCTACACTTCAGCAAGGGGCTGCACGGCTACCCTGGGCAACTTTGCAAAGGCTACCTTTGATGCCATCTCCAAGACCTATAGTTACCTGACCCCTGACCTCTGGAAAGAAACAGTCTTCACCAAATCTCCTTATCAGGAGTTTACAGATCATCTGGCAAAGACCCACACTGCCAGAGTCTCTGTGCAGAGGACCCAGGCAGCTGCAGTGGCAGCTACATGAGAAATCCTGCCCAGGACAAATAAAATGGAGTTGAATTTATAAAAAAAAA
>NW_023230898.1:0-875 GCF_002007445.2 Ailuropoda melanoleuca
GTGAGGTCACAGGCATGAGAGGGTAGCCCGCCCCTTTGGCAGAGTCTAGGTCTGAGGATGCTTCTCAGAGAAGTGCTGGCTGGGCAGGCATCCTACAGTATATCTACAGAATCACCAGATTTCTTCTGTTTTTACATTTATGCCAGGTCTCCTATGTAACCTTCAACAAGTCATTGAAACCTCTCATCCCATAATTGTAAAATTACCAAAATTCTCATTGTGAGAATAAATAACATAATTACATGCACTATTTTGAGAATTTTAGAAAAAGCCTAATTCATCATATTTTTAGGTAGTTCACTTGTATATATTAAAATTCAGGTTAAATAGGAGTAGTTATTTAAACTTCAAACGTTTGTTACTATTTTTTTAAACATAAAATGATTATTGGAACTTTTATTCCTTGGGAAAGATAATAATCACAATCATTTTATTTCTATAATGATTCCTTTTTAGGCACTAATTATTGCTGCACAACATTTATTTTTGTAAGTTCTTTAAAGTGTGTTTTAACTGCACTCTTGAATATTTAATTTTGTTTAAAAATAGTCTCCACTGAATTTTACCTCTCAAGTGAACTCTGTAAAAATTGATTTTTGCTTTTCAAGAAAAGTGTTGAAAATGTAGCTTAAGGGAAGACTGTTTTGTTATGTTTTCTCCCCCATGTTCTCTTGTGCTTTAGTTGTTTAGATTCCTTTCTTTTAGTTGTACTTTGATGTTGTAGGACTTGAGTATTTCCTCGGGAGACAAAAATGTCTATTTTAGTTTTGCCTCTATTAACCAATCATTGAATGGAAGCAGTGCTTTGTTCTTTAAGTTTATTTATTTATTTAAGTAATCTCTACACCCAATGTGGGGCTCAAACTCCCAACCCC
>NW_023230899.1:0-875 GCF_002007445.2 Ailuropoda melanoleuca
TAGCAAATTTTATTCTGTTTTTGTTCTAAGATTCTTTGAAAATACACAGTGAGGTATTAATGTTCTGGCAATAGGACTCATTCCCATTTGAGATTTTGCTTAGGTATTAAATCTGCTATTTCTGGTTAAAATCCAGTCACAAAAAGTGAGAAGAGAACAAGAGTCACCTCTGCCACAGGATCTATCCTGATTGCTGTCCGGAAGGGTTAACAAGCTTATCCTCGAAGTCTCAGATGGACTCATCCTTTTTTTACATACAAGACTGAATTGTAGCTTCCAGTGTAATTCTGGGTCTTTTAAGTCCCCTCAGGGTCTTCCTATTCTGCTTTCTCCATCTGAATTTTTGCATCTGAGGTTCCCACTAACATATGAACGAATGCGTATAGATCTGGGAGTGCTGAATTATACACAAACTATTCTAAATTCCTCTGCAAGTTTTAGTCTTTTGGAAAGTCTTTTTTCAATGACTACTCTCAGCTCAGATCAAGACTAGGAATCAAAAGCCAGATTTCCCTGTTCTGAAAGGGGTTTAACTTTAAGGGGTAATGGAGCTTTGAGCATGTCTGGCCAGTCAGTAGAGAAGGGGAGAGAGTGAAGAAGAGAGAGAGTGGAGGGACATGGAAGAGCAGAGGATGAGGGAAGAGGAAGAGGAAGATGAGGGCCATTTGTTTCAAGTCATGAGTTGTGGGGGTATCTAAAAGAAAGTTTTAAGTGTTTCACATGTTTCCTTTTCCTTGGCCAAGGAATCTCTTAAGGAAATTATTTTTGAATTTAAATTTCTTTTGGATGCTTCTTCATGCCAGTCAAAAAATGGTGACCGTTTGATATTTACAAGCTTTTCATTCTGAGGTATTTCTCAAATGAACATTTTTTTT
>NW_023230900.1:0-875 GCF_002007445.2 Ailuropoda melanoleuca
TCTTTTCTTTTCTTTTTTTCCTCTTCTCTTCTCTTCTCTTCTCTTCTCTTCTCTTCTCTTCTCTTCTCTTCTCTTCTCTCTCTTCTCTCTCTTCTCTTCTTTCTCTTCTCTTCTCTTCTCTTCTCTTCTCTTCTCTTCTCTTCTCTTGTCAACCAGTAAGGCCTGGGAGGGCTGGCCGAAGAGACCAGAAGAGGGGCGGGTAACCTCAGTCCATGGGCCAAATCCAGCTCACTGTCCATTTTTTGTAAATAAAATGCTTTTGAGAAGAGCCATACCCTTTTGTTTGTGTATTATCCATGGCTGCTTTCCACTACAATGGCAGAGTTAAGCAGTTCCAACAGGGACTACATAGCCCAGGAAGCCCAAAAGGTTTACGATCTGGCTCTTGACAGAAAAGCACTTCTGAGCCCTGGACTAGAACCCTGGGTCCCAGGACTGTTGAACATCAATATTCCTTTTTTTACCAAATGGGAGAATGGAGAAATGAGAGGTTATATGACTCCCCTAGGGACAGAATGTGAATGCCTGGTAGATCTGGGCACACTATTATTAATAGTTACCATTGGTTGAGTGCTTTCTGTATGTTGGATGCCATGCTAAACACTCCCCTACGTGTGTTGTCTCTTTTACTACTCACAGCATCTGGTGACGTAGGTGCCTAGAATTAGTCCCTTTTTAAGCTGAGGGGGCTGTAGTGGGTTGAACAGTGTCCCTTCAAAATTCATGTCCATCCAGAATCTCGAAACGTGACCTTATTTGGAAATCTCTGCAAATGCATTTAGTTAAGGATTTGGAGATGAAATCATTCTGGATTTCAGGTGGATATTTAAATACAATGACTGATATTTTTGTAAGAAGAGAGGACATAGAGAGGC
>NW_023230901.1:0-875 GCF_002007445.2 Ailuropoda melanoleuca
CATTTCATATGCACAGAGTTCAAAATGTATAATTGCTAAGGGAGCTCCATGTTCTAAAGCTATCTTAAATTAAAGAAGTCAGGATACTGATAGGTTTAATCTGGCCATAATTTCTTTTGCTAGCATGGCACCTTCAACTTTTCAAGTGCTTTGAGACAAACTCTTACAGGAGGCAGCCTAGCATGGGACTTAAGAACACAGACTGGCGTCACACAGACCTCATTTTGACTCTTGCTTTTCTCACTTACCAATTGATGTCCCGGACTAGTTCTCTGATATCTAGTCTCTAAGCCTTCTTGTGTAAAAGTGGATAATAGTACACTCTACCTGAGCCAGTGATTGTGATAAATCAAAGCAATAGACGCCAATTTCTCAGTATAGTGTCTGGTATATAATAAGAACTCAGTATTTGCTATAACTATTAACATGGATTCTTCTTCTTTTTCCTCTATTAGTGTAACTATTTGATTTATACAGCTGTCTTATCATGTCTATTTTTAACAAATGAGGAAGCTAAGACATCAAGTTATTGGATTGCACTGGCATGGTTTATCAATCAGAATTTGGTTCAGTTGCAAATAATAGACACCCCAAAT
The DNA here is from genome assembly GCF_002007445.2 of Ailuropoda melanoleuca. Classification (NCBI taxonomy): domain Eukaryota; kingdom Metazoa; phylum Chordata; class Mammalia; order Carnivora; family Ursidae; genus Ailuropoda; species Ailuropoda melanoleuca. The sequence goes on from NW_023230901.1 coordinate 597, forward strand.
AACCGTAGCTTTATACCAAGTGTAGACGTCAGCTAATATAGGGGCGCCTGGGTGGCTCAGTCGGTAAAGTGTCTGCCTTCAGCTCAGGTCATGATTCCAGGGTCCTGGGATCCAGCCCTGCTGGGGCTCCCTGTTCAGGAAGACTGCTCGTCCTTCTGCCTCTGCCCCTGCCCCCACTCATGTGCGCGTGGGCAGGCGCGCACTCTCTTTCTCTCTAATAAATAAAATTTTAAAAATGAAGTCAGCTATGGGAAGTCCTCCAAATTTGTCTTTTTTTTT
>NW_023230902.1:0-875 GCF_002007445.2 Ailuropoda melanoleuca
TAAAAGCAGAGACCACTTTGTCTTGTCCACCAGTGAGTCTCCTGCACTCCCTGCAGCATTGGTGTATTGTAGGTACCAGTGTATCCTGAATGAAGGAATGAATGAATGAATGAACCAAAAAACAAGCAGTAGACCTAATGAATGACCCTTCCTTCTCAGTCATTCTACGCTTAAGCTTTTAAAGACTGCAGTTTCCAACTTTGGAAAGTCCCAACCCTATTGTGAACAATTGGAGTTTTTCTTTCTTTCTTTCTTTCTTTTTTTTTTTTTCTTCCTGGCCTACATAGACTACTCCGGCTCCAAGTTTAGGGAATTGCCAACTAGCACCTTTTTTGGTCAGCAAAACCATCCTTTCTGATTCTGTGTAACTTTGCCATCGAAAACCAAGAGAAAGCTGAAATTGCCAAAGGCCTATAGTAGTCCTCTGAGAAGGTTATTGGTGTAGACATGAGGATAGGTTTGCTATTGTCACCATTCACTGAGGCTACCTGGAGGAAACTGTTCCGTTCGGAGTGACGTGCTCTGTAGTAGAGGGCTGAGCCGCCCAGCAGCCTGTGAAGAGTCATCTGCAGTGGGTCTGTGAGCATCACAGTTTCCTATTTGAGTTCTTTGTGATTCTGAATCTGAAAGACTGAAAAGGAAGTGAATCCCAAGCGATATTCAGCTGAGGAGAAGAGCACTTTGCATTCAAAGGAAAACAAATGTGAAGTATGAAATGACAAGAGCTTGAGAAAAGTGGGCTATAGGAAGACTTTGAACCTATATTTCAAATATTTAAGTGTAATCAATCATAAGCTATATAAATCTATCTGTAAATATGCAAGCATTCCTTGTAATTAGCAACACCAACATGTAGATTAAATGCATAGAATGGC
>NW_023230903.1:0-2483 GCF_002007445.2 Ailuropoda melanoleuca
ATATGAAAGAGATTTGCAAAAATGTAAAATGATGCCACTCTTCTCATCTATTACAGTGTTTGCAGTTACTACTATTATAAGATTCAACAACTGGAAATTCTAAAACAAAGCTAACTTCAAGGCTTTCAGATAAAAGGTTGTGGACTATCTAATCTTAGTTCAAATCTCAGGGCCAGGAGTACACCACAACAGCTTTTCCCAAACTGGCACTGAATCAACTGACATGGACCAGCATGCTCAGCCAGCTTATCATCTACCTGACTATCCGGTCTACAGGGATGTTGTGAGTGACTGCTCAAATTCAGGTATGTTATGTCCAGGACATTCCCTTGATCTAGAAGCTTCCTATCCTCTATTAAAAGAAGCTCTCTTCAATTAGCTTGAAATGACCAATTCTCTAGTACCCAAACTTAGCTCACTGTAGTAATTGGTCTCTCCACTAAATAATCACAAATCATCTGCTTAAACTTTGTTTTTATAATCTGAGAAATAGCTCCATAAAACTCAACCCATGCTTTTTTTTTTTTTTTAGATTTTTTTATTTATTCATTTGACAGAGATAGAGACAGCCAGTGAGAGAGGGAACACAAGCAGGGGGAGTGGGAGAGGAAGAAGCAGGCTCCCAGCGGAGGAGCCTGATGCGGGGCTTGATCCCAGAACGCCGGGATCACGCCCTGAGCCGAAGGCAGACGCTTAACAACTGAGCCACCCAGGTGCCCCCATCAACCCATGCTTTTTAACTAATTTGAAAAACTAACAGTATTTAATGTCTTCAGTTAATCAATCTGATTTCCAAAGCACCTCCTTAGTGTGTGGCACTTTGCTAAGCAATGGGGATGAAAAATGACCATGGTTATACAGTGTTAGAGTTTATTTGATTATGGTGCTCTCTCTCAGATCTGACAGTCTGGCAGGAAAAATAGACAATAAGGAAATAATATAAAGTATAATGGTACAAGTTAATAGGTACAAGTTTGATGTTCTGGAAGCACATTTTAAAAGCCCCCAGCAGAGCTCCTAGAAAGATAATATGGGAAGAGTAATCATGGAGAGCTTCCTGGAAGAAGAGGCTTTCAGCCAAGACCCCAAGGATGAATGGGGGGGGTCATCCAAGCAAAGACAGAAAGAAACAATATTTTAGGCAGAGGGCACAGTTATTAATGTCTCTTCTCTCCCCAGTTATGACCTAAATCTCTCCCCCTATTCATAGCAAAAATCCAAAAGATTTTTGGTCATCATGTTCTTGGCCCCCTCGTGTGTACCTGACACTCCCTCTTTCTTGAAACCCTGACTTCTGTTAGCTTCTGTGCCATCACCACAAACTGCTTGTCCTCTCACCACACTGGTTTTTTTTTTTTATAATCACCCTCTCATTTTCCATCTAATCTTGACTCTCCTGAAGGCTTGATCCTATGCCCCCTCATCTTCATATCCTCTGTTCTCCCCCAAATTAACTGCATCAAAGTCCACAGCTTCAGACTTATGCAAGGTGTCTTACCAGTGTATGTCTCCAGCCTTGACCTCCCCTCTGTGCTGTAGAACAGTGCCCCTTCCTGCCCACAGGACCTCTCTACATGCACCGCTGGGAGGTTCCTCAGACTCTGCCCAACACCAAACTCATGAACCTTCTCTGACCTCCTTCCATGATCTTCTCTCCAGAGAGGGTCTCCACCACCACCCAGCTACCCAGCCGGACACCTGGGAGCTTCCTTTCACATGCTTTTCTTTCTTACACCTCCTGTCTAATCCACCACCAAGTCCCATGGGCTTCACCTCCCAAATCGCTCTCAAAACAACTCACTTGTCTCCATATCCTCCACAGCCACCCTAATCCCAATCAGGGCATCGCTTGCCCGGATTTTCTAAGCACCCTCCAAATGCCTGATTCACACTCTTTCAGCCTCCCTCTTCCAGTTCCCTCTATAAACGCAATGATCCTTTTGAGAGTTTATCCTAGTGCCCCTACTGAAAAGGCTTCAGTGACTCTCAACCCCCTTTTTGTACTAAGACAAACAATCCTTACCAAAGTGGTGCATGATAAGAGTCGGCCCTGCCTCCCCGTCTCACCTCTGCCCGCTCCAGCCACAGGGACTTCCTTCTAATGCATCCTCACTATGGGGATTCCTTGCAGAACAGAGCTTTGCAAACCTTGTTCCTCATGTTGGGAATACCCTTCCTTCTCCTTCTTCCCCTAGTTAATGCCTATTCATCATCATCATTTTACCAGGGAAGATTTTGATCTGGTAGACAAGGTCGCCTGTGCTCATAACACCATACTTCTCCTTATCCCTGTTATAATGTTATATATATATGTATATATATAGTTATAGTTATATACTATATATATAATGTTATTTAATTATTTAATAGCCATTTAATTACCTCTCCTTATAAAAACTATGACTTTCCTGTCTTTATTCTCCTTTCTCTCCTCCAATGCCAAACTGGGGCTGCGCTCGGTGAAGACATTTTTTGAATGAGTT
>NW_023230904.1:0-875 GCF_002007445.2 Ailuropoda melanoleuca
TGCAATTGATGGGAGGGGGAGATGCATGCTGGGAACGATCCAAGCTCAGGAGCCAGGTCCCCGCTCCCTGCACTCTGCACTCCCAGTCACCATCACTGTGGGGACAGAGCAGTGGTGACACGCCCCGGAGGAGCCGAGTGGGACACCGTCTGTGTTTCATGCTCGGGTTGGCTTCCAGGAAGAAGGAGTCAGCATGAGAGATGCACTGAGCCTAAGGTCACAGGGAGAGTCCACAGGGGCCTGGATGTGCTCAGCAGAGGTCAGGTGTCAACTTCGAGATGTTGTAGGGACGTGTGGTTGCCATGGAGCACGTGTGGACTCATCCTCCTGTCTGTCCAACTGTCTCCAGCAGGAGAGAGCAGCGCTTTGGGAGCAAGCCAGGGTCTCCCATGAGGTCCAGGCTGGGGTAGTTCCAGGGTCGGCCGTGAGGGAGAGGCAGGTGCCTGCCGAACTGGGAATGAGCTCCCTATTCTCTGGCCTCATGGGCAGCCCTTGTCCTCATTCTTGAGCTCACATGGTGCCTCCCTGGAGAAGCAGCCAGTCATGTGTCCCTGGTCTGTTCTGTTTTGGTCACAGAGCGTCCAGTGGCCCCCACCCCCCGAAGAGCTTCTGGTGTCACAGGCAGAAGTGACTGCACACAGCCTCCGGCTCCAGTGGGTCCCAGGCAGCGATGGGGCCCCCCCATCCACTACTTCACTGTGCACGTGTGAGAACTGCCCCGGGAAGAGCAGCTGACCTACTCCTCATCCTTCCACCACAAGGCCAAAGCCTGTGCTATGGAAAGGTACCCAGTGCCAGGTGCGTCCTCCCCAGGGAACAGAGCAGGGAATATGTGTGGGCCAGAGATGCACCCGGACAGCTGAGCTCTCTTCTCC
>NW_023230905.1:0-166 GCF_002007445.2 Ailuropoda melanoleuca
CATGGTACTGACACAAAAACAGACACATAGACCAATGGAACAGAATAGAGAACTCAGAAATGGACCCTCGGATTTATGGTCAACTAATCTTTGACAAAGCAGGAAAAAACATCCAGTGGAAAAAGACAGTCTCTTCAATAAATAGTGCTGGGAAAATTGGACAGCT
>NW_023230905.1:345-1258 GCF_002007445.2 Ailuropoda melanoleuca
GACACATCTCCAAAGGCAAGAGAAACAAAAGAAAAAATGAACTTTTGGGACTTCATCAAGATAAAAAGTTTCTGCACAGCAAAGAAAACAGTCGTCAAAAGAGAGAGGCAACCCACAGAATGGGAGAAGATATTTGCAAATGAAACTACAGATAAAAGACTGGTATCCAAGATTTATAAAGAATTTCTCAAACTCGATACATGAGAAACAAATAATCAAATCAAACAATGGGCAGAAGATATGAACAGACACTTTTCCAATGAAGACATACAAATGGCTAACAGACACATGAAAAAATGTTCAAAATCATTAGCCATCAGGGAAATTCAAATCAAAACCACACTGAGATACCACCTTACGCCAGTTAGAATGGCAAAGATAGACAAGGCAAGAAACAACAATTGTTGGAGAGGATGTGGAGAAAGGGGATCCCTCCTACATTGTTGGTGGGAATGCAAGTTGGTACAGCCACTCTGGAAAACAGTGTGGAGGTCCCTTAAAAAGTTAAAAATTGAACTACCCTATGACCCAGCCATTGCACTACTGGGTGTTTACCCCAAAGATACAGACGTAGTAAAGAGAAGGGCCATATGCACCCCAATGTTCATAGCTGCATTGTCCACAATAGCCAAATCATGGAAGGAGCCGAGATGCCCTTCAACAGATGACTGGATTAAGAAGCTGTGGTCCATATATACAATGGAATATTACTCNGAAAAGCATGCTACACACAGTGGTAAGATGGCTCTCACGAACATAATATTGAATAAAAGAAGCCAAAAAAGTTCAAGTTGAAAATTCCATTTATATTAAGCTCAAGACTAGTAAAACTAACCTATGGTGTTATAATCAGAATTGTAGTCGCCTTGGCAGGGGTCTGGTGACTGAAAAAGTGTGCAAAGGGGGTCTACTG
>NW_023230906.1:0-875 GCF_002007445.2 Ailuropoda melanoleuca
GGAGGTTCTCAAAGAGTTTCACGAAAAACTGGTAAAATCCTTAGTTTGTAATACTGTTCCACTCTCAAAGTCCTCTCTGGTTTAGTAGTTTTTGGAAATTGCATTCTCTGAGGAAAAACCCGGAGCTATGTTCGCCTCTTTCACTGCTTGGCCTTAATTCGGGTACCTGTGGAATCTGGGCAACCCCAAACTCACCTTCATATGTCCCCCTAAATTAAAGGCACCTTGGCACATCAAATCCTTGCAATTCCCTGGTGATCCTGTAGTTCTCAAAATCATCTGAAGGCCCTCGGATGAGACCCAACACATGGAAAGTACCTAGTACAGCACCTGTTAAAAAATAAGCCCTGAGCACCAAGCAACCTGAATTGAGCTAGACTGATTTGACCAGAATTGAATTATACTTGCATATTTGTAAGGCTAGATTTTCCCAGTTAAATTAATAGGTTCGGATTTAAATGCGCATAATGGAACAATAGAGCACATGAGCAGCTACATTTAAAAATGCTTAAAGCAAGAATGAGTGCAAACCAGGGAGTGCCCAGCAAAACCACAGGGCCTTTGCTGCTGTGTCCTCTAATATAAAATTTAAGGTTTGCAAAATACCATATAAGGAGGTACAAAGAAATGTTTAAAGTCCCTTTTTGATATACTCTTCAACATGGGCTCCGATATCCCTTTCTATTTCTGGCCTTAGGAGAGGAGACTGGCACCAAGTCACAGACCAAGCATTTCGAAGCAAAATGGCTGTAGACAGGCCACTTGGAGGTGCATTTTGTAGAGTAACATGTTAACTTAGTTCTGAAATAATCAGTTCACAGCTTCAAAAAAAATGTATGCACAGAAACGTTCATCACGCCATTAGCTACAACAAC
>NW_023230907.1:0-876 GCF_002007445.2 Ailuropoda melanoleuca
AAAAAAAAAAAAAAGAAAACATAATGAAGTAAAATTTCTCTATCGTCTAATAAATGTAAACGTTGGCATTGACAGGGAAGCAGTCAAAGCAGTCAAAATGACTGAAAATTCTGTTTTCATTAAAATGATCTTTTGTTTTACAGTTTTTGTTTGTACAAAGAAAGAAAACGTCATCTTGGGGGGGGAACAATTAAGAAGCTCAGCTCTCACTGGACATTTCTGAATATGAACTTTTAGAAAAGAAAACAGGCATAGTTATTCAGATCTGCTTTATGATTTCAGACAATTATGCAATATTGAATAGACTACATAAATTCTCAGAGGCTTAGTTTCTTCATTTTTGTAATTAGATGCATAAAAATAGGGACTTTAACCTGAGGTTAGTGGAGTCAGCTTTGAGAGTTTGGAGGCAAAGTTTGTATTTTTCCAGGGAAGGAGGATTGATAACTTCCAACAAATGTTCTCAGACACCTATGGCTCAAAAATGTCTCAGAAATACTCTCAAGATATTTGAAACAGTGTTAGATTAGTATTAGATTGTTGTACCACTGGGCTTTGTATATTTCAACTAGCTTTAATGGAGAAAACTTATTTAATCTGTGCTGTGGTCTTCTAAGAGTTAATATTTATTGGGGGTGTACCATGTTTTGAGCATTCTGTGGAACACTCTAGATGAGTTATCTCCTTCAATCTTTGCAGTAGGGTAAAGTAGGAGTTAATACTACTCTCATGTAATGAATGAGGAATTCGAGCATCAGAGAACTCATATTACTTTTCATAGCCTTGAGGTTTGTACGCTGTGGCATCAAAATCTAAGGCCAGGTCTTACGCCAAATGAGCACTCTTATGATCCTTGTGCTTTAATGCGTTTGAGGG
>NW_023230908.1:0-876 GCF_002007445.2 Ailuropoda melanoleuca
AAAAAAAAAACCTTCAGAGAAAGAGCTAAAATAGTGTTTGACTAAATATCTGGGTTCCATGGTCTAGACAAGTTGCCACATAAAATTAACTGTCACGACTTTGTTTCCCACTATTTTGATAATCATGTCTGTTTGAATAACTGTGAGTTGAAGAATGCTATCCAGAGCTGATAGCAAAGCTAAATAAGCAAACACACACAAAGTTCGTCTAGAGCATTGCCTGAAATCCAGTTCAGTGCAGAATTTTTTTTTTAGTGTTAACAAAATAAAGTGGGAATATTGTGTAGAAACAATAATTACAGAGGTTAAAGAGCATGTTTCAAGCTACAAGCATGAGACAAACGTATTAGTAAGAGGTGAAAATAGGAAAAACACTAATACTCCAGTTGGCATTTTTCTCAACTATTAAAATAATGGGGTAAAATGAGGGAGTCTCAAATTCTTTCCTTTACTCTCAAGTCTTTGTTCAAATGTATTTTTCATCTTGCCTGTCCTGACTACCTATTTAAAATTCAAACTCATCCTTCCTTCCCCACGGCATTCCTCATTCCCTCCTCCCTGCCCTGCTCTTTCCTTTCTCCCTAGCACTTGTAATCTTTTGACATACTGTATAATTAATTTATCTGCATATTGTTTACTGTCTGCCTTCCCTCTGTGATGAAGAAAGTTCAAAGAGGGCAGGTATCATTGCACATTTTCTTCTCTGGTGGATTCCTGTGTCTAGAACAGTGTCTGGTACATAAAAGATGCTCAAGAAATACTTGTTAGGGGCTCCTGGGTGGCTCAGTCATTAAGTGTCTGCCTTCGGCTCAGGGTGTGATCCTAGAGTCTTGGGATCAAGCCCTGCATCGGGCTCTTCCGCTGGGAGCCTACTTC
>NW_023230909.1:0-876 GCF_002007445.2 Ailuropoda melanoleuca
AAAAAAAAAATCCCCACATATCTGGTGTCAGAAGTGTCATGAGTAAAAAATAGTTCACAGTAAGAGGTAATGTGATTTTTCAGTAATTGAATTATAGGGCAGTAGAGAAATAAAACCAAATACAATAGCCTTAGCAAAAAACAGATATTTGGCTTAACCACAATCATTACAAAGCCTTATTTTAGAATATTCAAACACCAGAAATCACTTGAAAAAGATCTATTTTTGTCCCCACATATGTGCAATTAGAGGCAAGAGCACAGCCTGTGGTGTTCACCATGCCAGGAGGTAGCCACATGAATGCAGGCAAGTGACTTCAATCGTATGCACCTGGAGGGGCCAAGCACAGGCCACCCCTAGATGAGCCATGTTGGCATGAACATTATTTTGAGTTAAAAGCAATCCAAACTCAGCTGATTCAGGAAAAGCTCTTCACCTCCCACTCAGCTGCCCGCCTTACCAGGAAGAGAGTTATTAACAGAGACTTCCTTTTACCTAAGAAATTTAGCTGCATCATAGGGCAACCTTGTTTTTCCAAGCATCTCCTTTCACCTTCTTCCTACTGGTCCTTCTCCCGTTTGTATCCTCAGACCCCCTACCCGTCTCCTTAGCTCACAGAAGCTTCTTGTCGCCTTGCTGGCTTTGGAATTTCCATGGCTGTGTGGGTTCCCCGTAAGTACATATGCTATTAAACTCGATTTCCTCCTGTTAATCTGTCTCATGTCAATTTAAGTCTTAGTCCAGCTGGAAGGATCTTGAAGGGCAGAGGAAATTCTTCCTCCCCAACACAGCTTTCTATAATGTGGATATAAACAGAACCAATGTCATGGTCATTGCCAGCAATGAGTGAGATGATGCATAAGCATCTCTTAACAG
>NW_023230910.1:0-876 GCF_002007445.2 Ailuropoda melanoleuca
TTTTTTTTAATTGTTATTTTGTCACTAATTTAAGAATTAAAATGTAAACATTGGATACTCACCAAAGAGCAGCATGTCCTAAAGGGAAGGTTTTAAGTCTTGAAGACAGCCAAGCCCCAAGAACTCCAGTCCTTGTGGTGTGGCCTTCAGCAAGGCCTCATCTTGAACTCTTTTTCAGCTGTCCATCCGTCGGTATCCAGTAAGGAGAAACAAACACCATTCCAGCTGTTTCTAACAGAAGGAATTTAATACAGGGAATTGGTGGTACAGTTTATGAAAGAGCTGAAAGAGAACCTCAAAAGCTGGGACAATGTAGATGTTCACGTCAACAGAAAGCTCCTTCCACCCCCGAGGCTGAAGAGACGGCGGGAAGAGGTGGTGCCACCAGAGCCTAAGACCTTGAGACAGTGGGAGCTAGAACCCCAGAGAGGATTCGGTCACATCGGAAAAACCCCTAAGGCAGAGGGAGAAATGTCCTGGCTTCACCTCTCATCTGCACCCCATGGTGGAAACTTCCTGGAAGCCAGTTGGCCATGTATTCATGCTTCCCCAGTGCCTTTTCTCCCTGTGTTACTGTAAAAATAGAAGATAAAAATCCTTTTTTTTTTTTTTGTCTGATTTGCTCACAGATTCATTCCCTGCCCTTCCCCTGCTCTGCTGCTCATGAGGGCACTGTGGCATGTAGGTAGATAATAGTAGCCATTAATTCTGTGCTATGTGTGATGTCATGGGATACCAGAAAGTATTTCTATGTGTTTTCCTCTAAAGAAAGTCTTAACCTGTTCATTTTCCCAAAAGGGCCATATATAGCCCTAAGTGGTAGACTTGTACAGTTCCATTTACCATGTAACTCTCTTAGGCTGGAGAAGCAATATG
>NW_023230911.1:0-876 GCF_002007445.2 Ailuropoda melanoleuca
AAAAAGTGTGCCTTGAATTCCCAGCTGAATCTAAAAGGTTATGGAGAGTATACCCTATCACCTTTCTAATCAGGCTTTCTGATCAATGGCTCCTACTGAGGTTCACAAAACACCCAAGTAGGCATTTAGAGAAACCAAGTTGGGTGCCTTTGTAGGGGTCATGCATTAGTTTCCTCAGTCAGCTGTTTAATATAGACCCTCCTCTGCCCGAAATGTAATCTGCACAAAGTTTATTCATCTAAATTATCCATGACAAATGTTTCCCCTCCAGGGAGGTCTCCCACGTAACTGTGGTGGGGTGTTGTTGATACTAGGTAGGAACACGGAGTCCTGCCTTATCCAGCAATAGGTTCTATCAGAACTTTTCTAAGCCCTGCACACTAGAATTACATGAGCAGCTTTTAAAGCATCTCCATGCCCATGTCCCAGTGGCAGAGGCTCTGATGTAACTCTTCTGGACTGGCACCTGGGCAGCAGCAGTTTTTAAAACTCTCCCAGCTAATTCTAATGCATAGCTAGGATTTACCAATTCTGGGTAAAATGAAATTATTTCTAAGGCATTTCTTTTTTATTTTATTTTATTTAAGGTAAGTGGATAAAAGTTACAAGTGTGGTTGTGGTTTGGACATTTTCATGTTTCTTTCAAATTTAATGAATGCTTGTTATTCATAAACCAAGGACACTGAACTTGAGGTAAGTTGCATACTACTCCATGTCCTATCTGCTTTTTCTACTGGGGCTCGATCTACATAATAGTAGCTAACACTGAGTGTGTGTTTGTGCTTGTACTGTGTAAGGCAGTGTTACTCAAAGGGTGGCCAGCAGACCAGAGCATGCAAACTGTCACCAGTGATGACGAGATAAATACAAAAATTA
>NW_023230912.1:0-876 GCF_002007445.2 Ailuropoda melanoleuca
GGGGGGATGGGTTAGCCCAGTGATGGGTGTTAAGGAGGCCACGTGTTGTAATGAGCACTGGGGGTTATACGCAAATAATGAATCATGGAATACTACATCAAAAGCTAATGGTGTACTTTATGGTGACTAACATAATAAAAAATTTAAAAATGAAAAAATAAAAATTCAGTGTTGCAACAACAAAAAAAGCATGAAGAAATTGGGTAGAGAAGTAACATGCCTCAATATAAGAAAGGCCATATATGACAAATTCACAACATATTCAATAGTAAAAATTGAAAGTGTTTCCTTTAAGATCAGGTACAAGACAAGGATTCCCTCTCTCACCACTTTTACTCACTGTAGTAATGGAAATCCCAGCTACAGGAATTAGGCAGGACAAGGAAATAAAAGGCATTCAAATCAAAAGGAAGAAGTAAATTGTCATTATTTGCAGATGATATGATTTTTACACAGAAAATCCCAAAGTCTCAAGCAAAACCTGGTAGATCTAATCAATGAATTTTATAAAGTTGCAATATATAAAACCAACATACAGAAATCAGTTGCATTTCTACATATTACTAATATAACAACTGAAGAAGAAATAAAATTATTTTGTTCATAATAGCATCCAAAACAATTAAAAACTTACGAATTAATTTAACCAATGAAGAAAAAAACCTGTATGACAAACACTACAAAAATTGTTTGAAAAAAATCAAAGACAACACAAACAAATGGAAGGACATTCCATGTTCATGGATCAAGAATTAACATTGATAAAAGTTTACACTATCCAAAGCTATCTACTACCCAAGTGCCTATTCCAATGACATTCTTCATAGAAATAGAACAAATAATCCTAACATGTGTATGGAATTGGCAAAGACCCCC
>NW_023230913.1:0-876 GCF_002007445.2 Ailuropoda melanoleuca
CATAACGCCGGGATCACGCCCTGAGCCGAAGGCAGACGCTTAACCGCTGTGCCACCCAGGCACCCCGAAAATACTATTTAATCACAACCTTAGAAAATAATTCACTGTATCATTTCAAAAATTACATTAGTAAAATACGCTCAATACCCAAATCGATGATGAGCACCTTCAGTAAATTCCATAATTAAAATAAATAAAAGTTTATTATTGACGTCTGTAACTTGAGGTCATAGTTATTTGTCATTACTGAAAGGATTAGAGACATGCGGTTGTTAACTACTAATCTTTTTTTCTTTAGGGCTATCTTGAAAGGTTAACATGCCAAGAATAAACGAATGCATGTTTTAAAAAAGTCCCCGCTTGAAATAATCATTTCCTAATTGCCAATACAATTTATTGTTACTATTTCTGGCTGGTTATCCATATACATTAAAAACAAAAATGTCAGTTTTCCTTGGATTACCTTCCTCAACTACTCTAGGTTCTCAAGGCATGCAAGCTAAATTTCCTTATTGATCTGAGTGAAATATTATTAGGAAGATACTGGGCAAAAAAATTTAATGGATTACAAACTGAATGTAAACCAAAATTCTGAGGATTACTCATTGCTTCTACTCATTCCTATTTATCAATACTATCTCAAACATCTATTTAATTTAGAAATACAGTAAGAATATTGATGAGCCAATTTCCTAAGAAGACTCTAAAGTGTGAATCAGATAATCTTCTGAAGTTATCCAACATCTAGCGTCTTGTCATGTTAGAGGAGATAGGGCAGAGTCTCCAAACCAGTCTCGGGGAGGGACTAAAACCTGAATGGCTTCTAAAGAGTTTTCCTCCTGGACTTTAATTCTTTTTTTTTTTTTTTTTTAAAGT
>NW_023230914.1:0-335 GCF_002007445.2 Ailuropoda melanoleuca
CCCATGCCTCTCTATTCTCTTCTCCCCTGACCCTGATGGGATGCTCTCCCATCTCATCTGAGCCAAATGGCCAACCAAGGGAAGGCACTAGGGTCAATGGGGTTTCTCTGAAAAGGACAACATGGACACCTGGCATCTGCTTACTTGGGGAGCCTTGCCCTACCCTGGTGGTTGAGGGCAAGGAAAGGGANCAGGGCAAATGATTCCATGGCGGAATCATCTTCATGTATGCCTGCCACTCCCTCTCCTCCCTTTGCTTGTTTGCCCATGCCTCTCTATTCTCTTCTCCCCTGACCCTGATGGGATGCTCTCCCATCTCATCTGAGCCAAATGGC
>NW_023230914.1:2030-10521 GCF_002007445.2 Ailuropoda melanoleuca
AAAAAAAAAAAAAAAGTCCACACACACACACACACACACACACACACAACACACAAAACAAAACAAAAAATACAAAGAAACCCCACCTTTGGCTGAGCACTGAAGGCAATACAGATTAATATCTGAATATGGCCAGACATCAAGTGTATAAAAAATTAAAAGATAGTAAATACACTGTTATTGGGGCCAATCTTTTAATGTCCTGGAAACTATTATCCCTTTGCAGGACATTGAAGCAGGATATAGCCCAGAGACTGCATCCCCCCAAACTGGGCAGATTCTGAAAATACCATTTCATAAAAATCTGAAATATAAAAAGAATAAAAACACCCCTTTCAACCTTAATCCATAGTCTCAATCCCCATGCAGCAGTTTTTGTCACAAGTTTGTAGTATATCCTTCTAGATTGCTTATCTCCAAAAAAGGACTTTTCCCTCGCAGGCCACATAAATCTTAGATTGACTTAACTTATTTATTAATTTAAAATTGCTTGTATGGGCCCAAGACAAGGATCAACACATTTTTCACTCAGTATCCTGGTAGTTACTATTTGGGGCTTTACAGGCTATACAGTCCTTCAGAACCATTAACTCTGTCAGTGCAGTGTGAAAACAGCCATAGATAATTCATCCACAAATGAACGTGGCTGTGGTTCCCAATAAATATTTATTGACAAAAACAGGCCACAGCAGGATCTGACCCACAGGCCATAATGTGCTGACCCCTAGTACGGACCGTGAACCCTGTGGGCACTTGCATTTGTTTAAAGTAGAATAAAGTTTCCTATGCCTGTGAAGATTTAGACTGGAGCAGAGTTTAATTATCTGAAACAATTACAGAACAACGCCAAGATGGCAAATAGCAGGTGTAACGCCAGGGACAGGGGCCTCACTACCCACTGAGGTGCAGACACTGGAATCTCACTGGGTTGGGGCTACTGAAGGAGATTTACTTTGATCTTTCCAGGAGACACATTTCCAGTCATCTTAATTAAGGCCATTCACAAATGGCTTGGAAAATGTTTGTGGAGTAAAGCAATTTGGGAAACCCGTGAAATGGAACACACAGCCATTAGCCTCCACCCCCTCCCCACTCACTCCACCACCACCCCCAGCCTCCCCCTCCCCCAATGAACACACTGGAAAACAGCAGCACGCAAAAGCATGTTTTCAATGATTAATCTCACTGTTTCACTTTGAAACCTAGAAGGGAAAAAAAATGGAAGCATTCCTATTTCCCATTGAAAGTAATCACAGCTTTATATCCCTTGGTGTTTACATAAAGAGAGCTGTTTATTTAGAATCGTTGCTGATAAGAACACCACACGCTCATAACTTATATATTCCCTTCCCATTTTGTCTTTTTTTTGGGGGGGGAGGGAAGAGGGGAGGGAGAATTATGTATATTTTATGATAACCCAAAATGACTTATACATAAAAAATACAGACTTTAAAGATAAAAAGGATTAGTCGCAGGTAATGCATTTTCCATGAGTGGCTATAGGGCTCTTGGTTCCAAGAGGTACCCGGCTGCATACAAATGAATTGATAAAAGTCTGACGCTGTGGATGGGTAGCAAGGCTCATGCTTTGCTGGAGATGATTCTTAAAGTTACAATAAATCAGACAGACAGTGTCGGCCTTTGAGGATAAACCTGTGATGGCTTGTTGTGCCTCTCTGAATCGCCTCAGAGGCCCGGGGACGAAAAAGTGCCTAGATGTCACATTAAATCTACCGGGAGGACGGAGCACTTCAAAGGCGAACGCAATCAGATCTGATGGAAAATACATTTTCTGAAAGCTACTGACAAAAAAGTAATCTTTAATGTGGATGTTGAATAACAATTGATATTGTCTTTCCTGACATTTTTCATTATTGCCGTCTTATACAGCCTACTTCATGTATTAAAGCAATATTAACTGTTTGACAGGGACAAATCCTCCAACTATCACATAAGCAATTGTTTCTGAATTGTCCTAGCCCACTGCCTGTAAAACCTATCCCAATAACTGCTTTTAAATAGGACGGTAGACACTTTCTCCTGACTAGCTAGACACTGTCTGAGCTTCTGCCTAGTGCAGTGGAGTCTAGAGAATATTAAAAATGGTTAGGTGGTTATGAGGTGTCATTAGATTATAAGGAAGGAGCAGGAGTGTTTTCTGAAGGTGAGTTTTAATGAGAGAGGTCCATAAAAGTTAGTTCTTATTAGTCCCTATCTTCGGTACACATTTGTTTCAAATAGATGTGCACAAAGCTCGGATCTGCTGCAATTCTGGGTGCTCAGAGGGGGAAATAAAGGAACGTACAGAAGATCTTTGTTATTTATGTAATGAAATCAAGCAATCTGTGGCTGTGTGAGAACCTATAAAATATACCGGAATTAAGTCCCCCAATATGCTTCTGGAGAGAAATTCAAGAAGTTCGGGGACACACATGTCACTTTCAAAACCCAGGGTACTTTTGGAGGTTTGATATCTTAACCTTCAAGTGTAAATACATGCGGTTTCATCATAGGTATTCAGAAAGCTTAAAATCTCTAATTTTGTGATGACCTTGCTTCTTGAGAAATGGGGTTTGGGCGAGTTCTACAGAAGAGCTGGATTTTTTTTTCATGACATGGGGCTAATTGCATCCCAAAGTAAGAGACAGAAAACTAAAACCCCACGATTCAAAAAAAAAAAAAAAAAAAAAAAAAAATCACAAAACCATGTCAACCTGTGTTGTAGCTAAGATACCTAAGGGTTGTGATACATGTTTGTTATTTACATTTCCCCACACTCCCTGGAGTCTCGGCTCACCCATGCCTTGACAATACTGTAGCTTACTTGTATTTTTATGGTCAAGTCTTACTGAAAGTCTGCTTCTCCACTGGGATCTGTTGGGGGAGGAAGCTTCCCTCTCCTTTAAGATGCCTGAAGTAAGGCAGGTGATGGTCGACAAAGTGAACAAACCACTTCCCACAAATGGAAGATTGGAACATGGTGCATTGCCACTCAGGAGCTTTTCCGTGACCTTGGGCAGGTTATTCATCCCTCTTTGTTCTCCAACAGGAGTCAAACATTGTCTTAAAGGACTAGATAATAATTAGCTGAGGCTTTGTAGGTCACATGGCTTGTTACCAATACTCAATTCTGCCATCAGAACACAAAAGTTCAATGACCAGAGTGGCTGAGTCTAAATAAAAACAATTTGGAAAAACAGGTGGTGAGCCAGATTTGGCCCACAATCCAGAGGTGGCCCACCCCCAGCTCTGAATCTTCTCCATAAGATGGGTACGGACGTAAAATGAGATCGAATGTTCTTTATTGCTGAACAGATTATGTTAGCTCACATAGGGGACCATGCTCTACTACTAGGAAAGGCAATAGGAATAAGTCCATACAACACAGTGGTAATTACCTTTCAGGAGTCCTTTGATGAATACATTACTCTTAACAAAAGGCAAAGACTATCATCGCAGTAAGCATATTAAGGCATTCAGTCAACTTTAAGATTTAGTCCATTCAGAGGGGAGGGTGGTGGGGGAATGGGATAGACTGTGATGGGTGGTAAGGAGGGCACGTCTTGCGATGCAACTAACGGGAGCATCGAGCTTTGCATCGGAATCCGGGGATGTACTGTAAGGTGACTAACATAATAAAAAATCATTAAAAAAAAAAAAAGATTTAGTCCATCTATTGTCTATTCCAGTTCTTACATTACATCATTTCTCACATGGTCACAAGGAGTGGAAGGCTGGTGATATGTACCTAAATTGTTTAAGAACAGAAGCTTCTAGGTAGACAGAGTTGCCTTCAGACAGGCCTCTTCTGAATGCTTCCTCACAATACAAATGTAAGAAATAAGTATGCATCATGTATTAGGACACAGAAAGAAATGGGAGGCTAGCGCCTCCATACAATTACAGTCAGAACCAGCAAAGCTAGGCTGCTGTAATGAGCAACAATTTCCCCATGGCTTAAAAAAAAAACAAAACAAAAACCACAAAGGTTATTTTTGTTCCATGTGACACTGACATCTTGGATCAGCAAGATAGCTCTGTTTGTTGTCATTCAGGCCCAGCCTGACAGAAACACAGTCTGACACGGGCTCCCATCATCAAGAAGGCCAAGGCAAAGCAAGCATGCAGAACTTCGCACGGGCTCTTAAGAGTGGGGTATGTGGCACTTCCACTCACGTTTCATTGGCCAAAGCAAGTCACAAGACCAAGCCTGACATAAAGACGGTAAAGAAGGAGAATCCTTCCTATTGATTATATTCTCACATGTGAGCAACGCTGCTGGCTACCATAGGGACCAAAGGGTTTTCTTAGTGGAAAGAATGAAGGCCCTGACTTGTTAGCTTCTGACATGTAACTTGACTGAAAACTCTAGGTATCCGGCTGGAAAGAGCACAGAAGTCCTCAAAGAGGCTCACCATGAAGAGAGTAAAGCCAGGATCAGACCCAGGCTCCACTCCAGGGCCAGAAGATTCAAGGAAAGGGCTGGTTCTGGCACAGTGGTTCTCTAAACTCTGCCCCCACAGTCAAGTATCAGCCAAATAAAGCTGCAACCCTGAGGTCCCTGAGGCCTGACCAGGAACCGGGACTGTATAGGCATCATGTATAAGACAGAGCTAACCAGGCTGGACAAGAGTAACAGTTCGTAGACTGAACAGAACAGTTCATAGAAGGAAATGAAAATCAGAGACCAAGATCCTGGGACTGTTGGGGGCCCCAACACCCCCCCACACACACTTCACTATCTCTCTCTGCCTAGGGTGTGGAGCCAGGACCCACCCAACTGGACCAAGTAAACTCCTAGACCATACCTGCAGACAAACTCAACTCCTGCCGATTTGGGGCAAGATGAAGCAACCTCACCAACGAGACTGGAGCGCTGAGCACCATCTGACCTACATCTGAGGCTGGCAAAGGATCCCATCAGTCACACAAGGAAGAAGGTCTGTCCTTTGTTTACCACTATCACAGTGTGAGCTGGCCTGAGGAAGTTCCTCCCTTCCACTGAATTTGGGATACTAGTCTTCCATCCACCCCAAGGGAGGGTTTAAAGAAATATGTTCTCCAACTGGCTGGAAGGAAAGGGGTTTTGCCATTTAAGCACTAAATGCATAGAATGAAGGCTTTGGGAAATGGTAAGGAGAGTTTGACCCCAAAGCTTCCAAATGAGGCTACAAGTCTGTGTTTTAAGGGGTGGCTGGAGAGGGTCCTCTTCTAGCCTCTAAAAGCCACACCTGTAGCTGACCCCAGCTCACTTAACAGTTCAAATCAGACTGAAGTAAAAACTCCATCCAAAGACTGGACACACACCTTTCTTCCCAGTGACCCTGCTTTTCTTGCTTTCTGACCCCTCATCTGCTCTCTCAGGGGGCAAGAGCCTCTAAGGTTTGAATATAACTTCTGTACAAGCTGTGTGACTCTGGGCAAATCACTTAACCTTTCTGCACCTTGGCATTCCCACCTGTAGAAAAGGAGATAATGCTTACTTCATAGGGCTGTTGTGAGGATTCAATAAATTAAGCCTGAGGCTCTCAGGGGAAGTGTCTAACATGTAGCAATTGTTCTAGCAGTAGCCAACATTATCATTTGCATCTAAACATCTGTCCACATTAGCAATTCTCACCTACCCCTCTCTCTAGCCTTCCTGAAACCGTGAAGACAATGGAATTACTCCTTACTGACCAACTATCATATACCAGAAGATATATTTAATCTCCTATATTTATGGATTTAATCTCATTTACAAGAGTTCTCTCAAGGAGACAGGATTCTGTCCATCTTACAGATGAGGAAACTGAGACTCAGGCTAAAAATGAGATTTAGCACTGACCTTGAGGGGCCTCTGTGCTTTCACTACTGAGTGTTAGCTCTCCCCTTCCCATTTTGAGCCAAACGAAGGAAGAGGTGGGGAGGCGAGGGAGGGAAAGGAGATCTCTTTGATGAATCCTTCTATCAAAACAACAGGGAGGAGGGGGTGGCATGGGAAAGGAGAAGGGACTACAAAACAGACTGTGGGATAGCAGTGCCATCAGAAGCCCTCTAAAAGGTGACTGCCTTAGTTCTTAATTCCAAGACGATCTGTGGCTCTGTTATTTCACAGCCAGGAGGAGGCACATATCCCTTGTGAACATCTAAAAGTCATTTCTGCCATCTCCACACTCCAGCTCCCTGCTGCGTGTTCCTGGAGACCACCAAAGGACCTTCGGCTCCTCCCAAGACCTTCGTCTTCAACTGGAGACACATCCCCACCTGGATTTAACAGAGCTGACTTCCAAAACAAAGCAACCTAAGCAACTGAAACCTCTTGAACAGTGTCCTCCCAGGGATGCGTGTGCTGCCAGGCTCACCAGGCCTCTGGCAGTCAGGACTGATGAGCCAGGAGTCAGGATTCCAGTCCTGTCCCCAGCTCACTGGGGCAAGATCTCTCCCCCAACCCTGGAAGTTTCTGGAATCTCCTCACTTTACCCATCAGACAGCCTGTAAAAAAAGAGGAAATCTCAAAAATCCCTCCAACTCTAAAAGCAAATTCCAAATCTGTCCTCTTCCCTGAGATGTTCCAAAGCTACCTCTTTAAGTTCCAGAAAATTCCAAGTCAACTACAGTGTTGTCATTGTCAAAACATGCAGTCACCCTCACTTTTTTCATTTCAGTTAAACAGACCAACTTTAACAGAAGATAGTTAACCTTAAATATCCAAATAATTAAAATCAGGTAATTGCCACTGAGATATGGGAAGATAGCAACCATATTTCAAATGCTTCACTTTAAGAAATTTGAGAACGCACACACACATACAAGCTGGGGAAGAGAGGGAGAGAGAATCTCAAGCAGCCTCCACGGTAAGCAGGGAGCTTGACACAGGGCTCGATCTCACGACCCTGAGATCATGACCTGAGCTGAAATCAAGAGTCAGACACTAACCCACTGCGCCACCCAGGTGCCCCACTTCACTTTTAACACAAAGCGAAGCCCTTGTCCTCACAGTACAATAAACAGAAGCCAAAATAAAGGGAGGGGAGACTTTAGCAGCCAGTAATTCTATTATGTCTTCCCTGTCTCCCCAACAGGGAGTGAGAAGTGGTGAAAATGCTTGCAAACCACCAAGTACATACAATCATGTGATGTGCGGTGATGATGGAAACAGCTCTAACACTGGCGATGCTTGCCTGCAGGCTGATTATTGTTCTTGGTAACTTATGTAGGAAAGAAGAATATTCTCTCAGAAAGAGAAGAGGGGAGACCACTCTGGGGCACCTACTCCACACCAGGCCCCATGACAGGTGCTTGTGTACTTGACCTCATGGAATCCTCACCCCAGTCCTGTGGGGAAATTACTTCTGCTGTAGACTGGATGTTTGTGTCCCCCACCCTGCCTCTTCAATTCCTATATGGAATCCTAACTCCCAAGGTGATGGTATCTGGAGGTGGGATCTCCAGAGGTGATTAGGCCAGGAGGGTGGAACTCCCACAAATGGGATTAGTGCCCCTTCCTTCACATTCCCTTCGGCATGTGAAAGCACAGCAAAAAGGTTACCCATGAACCAGGAAGCGGGCCCTCACCAGACACCCCATCTGCTGGCAACTTGATCTTGGACTTCTAGCCTCCAGAACGGTGAGAAATAAATCGCTGTTGCTTATAAGCCACCCAGTCTCTGGTATTTTGGAATAGCAGCCTGAATGAATGAAGGTAAGCTCTGTCCTTAGTTTTCAGACCAAGAAACTCAGCTTCATAGAGTCACAATGACCCTAAAACCACTCAAAACCACGCAGAGGCCAATTTGAACTTCAAGTTTCCAATTCTAAATCCAGCTGCATGAGGCCCTGTATCCAGCCATGATGTCTTGAAGAGCTAATGCAGGAGAACAAAGAGCTCACATGCAGCCAAACAATTAGGAAACCATGTGAGTGTGCAGGAGACATCAGTTATCCTTGCTGTGCAATATCCATTTACCACTCCTACAACTGAATACAAGCCATGCCCAGTGGGCCCATGCTGGCACTGCTGTCTCTACTTCCTTGGCTCAAGGGGTAGAAAATCACCATCCTGCCTGGCCATCAGCACCTGACTTCCACCGAACACAAGGCCAGCTTCAGGAACAGCTGGATCCACCCATTGCAATGAAGCAGGTCTGCTCTGTGGCATTGGCTTCTGTTTCACACAGCTGTCCCCACTCGGCAGCGAAGATGGCCACCAGCCCCGGCAAGCCTATACCCTACCAGCCTACCAAACCAACAGTTTTGTGTTGCTTATTTTTTTCTGCAAAGCTCCAAAAAAAAGTCCCAGGCTGATTCTTATCCATCCTGCTTTAGTCAAACATTCTCCTTAGAACCAAGAGGGTTGGCCAGATAAAACACAGGATGCTTCCTTAAAGTTGAACTTCAGAGAAAAAAAATTTTTAACATGTTTCACACAATACTGAAAACATACAGTAAAAAAATTGTCATTGTTTATCCGAAGGTCACAATATAGCAGGGTCCAGTTTTGTTTGTTGTT
>NW_023230915.1:0-876 GCF_002007445.2 Ailuropoda melanoleuca
ACTCACTCATTCTGCCTCCTGTGAAAAACTCAGTGCTGACCCTCTCATCTGGTACATATATAAAACCTTACTTGGTTATTTTCTCATAATAATGTCCAGCATAATACACTTTCCTCAGAAGCCATTAAAAATGTTTTTTGTTTCAAATTTCATTTGATATGTTGATTGCATCACTGTACACCTAGAACCTCATACCGACAAATTGTTTATGTATGCATGTGAGGAAGCATCTAGTATGTACTTGGTTTTGAACGTGCAGAGGTCAGAAGGGAGAAGCAATTGACATTGTATAAGGAGGAAGTAACATGAGCAAAGGCACACGAGAGGAACATCTTGGGAATTCATGAAGAAAAAAGCACACAGTTCATTCTGGTTGGAGTACGAACTTCCTGATGAAACTAAAATTGGGAAGAGGGATTTAAGAAAGATTATAATTAGCCTAGATTATCAGGTAGTTAGTAGACTCTATTTTATGTGGAGGAGTTTTACACACTATATTAATCTGTAGAAATATTGATAAGTAATGATTGGTAAATGATATTTTGGAAGACACTAAGGGATGTTAAAGGGATGGCTTCTCTTTTAGAACTCTGAGAACTTCAAAGTATTGAAGGTATTAAATACACAGTATTCCCCAAATCTCTCTGATCATACCATCCTTCCCTCCCCCGCCCCCGCCATCATACAATTCATAGGACACATAATGGGAAACTGCTCTCATGGAAATTTGCTTAAAATCAGAGGCTATACAATAAGTGAGCCATACAAGGAAGATTCATCTAGACTGGAGTACCTACATACATGGCCACCAGTGGTTCTATCTGCTATTTTGTTAACCATGGGACAAGAGGGTATTTGAGTCAAGTGGCATATTCA
>NW_023230916.1:0-876 GCF_002007445.2 Ailuropoda melanoleuca
AACGTCCACCCTGCAGCCCTTGGAAAGAGTTTTCGTTCAGGTCCCTCTGGAAGGGATTGCTTTTCCTGGAATTCTTTGTTGTTGTATGTTTCTCCCTTGCATTTTGCTTTGGACTCACAGTAGGGATGTCCCTACATCCATAGGGCCTGATATCTCATGAAGCACCGGGAACAAAGCCATCATCTAAACAGCGCATTGCACGCTCCCAGCAAGACCCTGGAGAGGCTCAGAGACTGAGGGCAGCATGCGATCTGATGAAAGAACGCAGGTTTTGTGCTGTGGCTGGCTGGCTCATCAAGGGGACACCCTTCTATTTGTGCTTTGCCACAGCCGGGCTGACTTTACCGAGGAAAGGTAGCCATGGCCCCAGAAGCTGGAGCAGGTCAGTGTAGGCTTCTGGGTGGAGGAGTTTCCCAACATCACTCTTGCAGCCTGGAAGCTGCTATGAAGGCTGACCTGTACTGCGTGCCAGCAAGGAGCATTACCATTTACCATTGTGCAAGAGCAAAACGTGCCCCTGGGAGCGTGTGGCTTTGGGGGAGTGTTTGACTTTTTATGTTCCCTCCTCTGTAAAGTGAACAGTTTGACTTGGGGAGGAACAGGGGCTGTGGGGCCCGGGCTCCCGGCACTTCTCACAGGGCGCTTGGGTGGGTGGATGGATCGAAGAAGGCAGAAACCCAAGGGATCATCCAATGATCAGTCCCATTGGAGAAGAAGGAATAAGAAACTGTTTTCAAGCAAAAACAAATATCATTGAACTCCACCCGGTGATACAACCATAGGGCAATTAAGTAATAGGACTTCTTGGGATGCACGTGAAAATAAACAGGCATGTGTCAGCATCTCTTCTGTGATGCATAGGAAAGGCATCCGTAC
>NW_023230917.1:0-2985 GCF_002007445.2 Ailuropoda melanoleuca
AGAATAGACCATGTTCTGGGACACAAAACAGGTCTCAACTGATACCAAAAGATTGAAATTATCCCCTGCATGTTCTCAGACCACAACGCTCTGAAATTGGAACTCAACCACGAAGAAAAATTTGGAAGAAACTCAAACACTTGGAGACTAAGAACCATCCTGCTCAGGAATGACTCGATAAACCAGGAAATCAAAAATCAATTTAAACAATTTATGGAGACCAACGAGAATGAAAACACAACGGTCCAAAACCTATGGGATACTGCAAAGGCAGTCCTAAGGGGGAAATACATAGCCATCCAAGCCTCACTCAAAAGAATAGAAAAATCTAAAATGCAGTTTCTATATTCTCACCTCAAGAAACTGGAACAGCAACAGAGGGACAGGCCTAACCCACTGACAAGGAAGGAGTTGACCAAGATTAGAGCAGAAATCAATNCGCAGAAATCAATGAATTAGAAACCAAAACTACAGTAGAGCAGATCAACAGCACTAGAAGCTGGTTCTTTGAGAGAATCAATAAAATTGGTAGACCACTGGCAAGACTTATCCAAAAGAAAAGAGAAAGGACTGAGATTATTAAAATTATGACTGAAAAGGGAGAGGTCACGACCAGCACCATTGAAATTGCAAGGATTATTAGAAACTTTTATCAACAGCTATATGCCAAAAAACTAAACAATCTGGAAGAGATGGAGGCCTTCCTGGAAACCTATAAACTACCAAGACTGAAACAGGAAGAAATAGATTTCTTAAATAGGCCAATTAACTATGAAGAAATTGAGTCAGTGATAAACAACCTTCCAAATAATAAAACTCCAGGNCATTATTAAAATGATGAATGAAAAAGGAGAGGTCATGACCAACACCAATGAAATTGGAAGGATTATTAGAAACTTTTATCAACAAGGAGTCTGCTTGAAATTCTTTCTTTCCCTCTTTCCCTCCCCCACTCATGCACGTGCATGTGTGTGTGCTCTTTCTCTAAAATAAATAAATCTTAAAAAATAATAAAGCAGTGAATCATATCTGGTTATGAATTTCAAGACCTCAGAGGATTTGCCAAATACACAGATCCATGGGGAAGGATAGGCCCACCTGGCAGTTCTTATGGATCAGGTCCAGAATGGAGAAGGTGAAAGTGTGTTTTCAGCAGTTTAGGGATGATCTATTTTTAAAAGTANCAGCCCAATTAATTACGAAGAGATTGAGTCAGTGATAAACAACCTTCCAAATAACAAAACTCCAGGCCCAGACGGTTTTCCTAGGGAATTATACCAAACATTCAAAGAAGAAATAATACCTATTCTCCTAAAGCTATTTCAAAAAATAGAAACAGAAGGAAAGCTACCAAACTCATTCTATGAGGCTAATATTACCTTGATCCCCAAACCAGGCAAAGACCCCCTCAAAAAGGAGAATTACAGACCGATTTCTCTAATGAATATGGATGCCAAAATCCTCAACAAGATCCTTGCTAATAGAATCCAACAGTACATTAAAAGGATTATCCATCATGACCAAGTGGGATTCATACCTGGGATGCAAGCATGGTTCAACACTCGCAAATCAATCAATGTGATACATCATATCAACAAGAAAAGACTCAAGAACCATATGATCCTCTCAATTGATGCAGAAAAAGCATTTGACAAAATACAGCATCCTTTCCTGATTAAAACCCTTCAGAGTGTAGGAATAGAGGGTACATTTCTCAATCTCATAAAAGCCATCTATGAAAAGCCTACAGCAAATGTCATTCTCAATGAGGAAAAGCTGGAAGCCTTTCCCTTAAGATCAGGAACACGACAAGGATGCCCACTCTTGCCACTATTATTCAACATAGTACTAGAAGTCCTTGCAACAGCAATCAGAAGACAAAAAGGGATCAAAGGTATCCAAATCGGCAAAGAAGAAGTCAAACTGTCTCTCTTTGCAGATGACATGATACTCTATATGGAAAACCCAAAGGAATCCACTCCCAAACTATTAGAAGTTATAGAACAATTCAGTAAGGTGGCAGGATACAAAATCAATGCCCAGAAATCAGTTGCATTTCTATACACGAATAACGAGACTGAAGAAAGAGAAATTAGGGAATCCATCCCATTTACAATAACACCAAAAACCATACATTACCTTGGAATTAACTTAACCAGAGACGTAAAGGACCTATATGCTAGAAACTATAGATCACTTTTGAAAGATATTGAGGAAGACATAAAAAGATGGAAAAATATTCCATGCTCATGGATTGGAAGAATTAACATAGTTAAAATGTCCATACTACCCAGAGCAATCTACACTTTCAATGCTATCCCGATCAAAATACCGTGGGCATTTTTCAAAGAACTGGAACAAATAGTCCTTAAAGTTGTATGGAACCAGAAAAGGCCCCGAATCTCCAAGGAACTGTTGAAAAGGAAAAACAAAGCTGGGGGCATCACAATGCCGGATTTCGAGCTGTACTACAAAGCTGTGATCACAAAGACAGCATGGTACTGGCACAAAAACAGACACATCGACCAATGGAACAGAATAGAGAACCCAGAAATGGACCCTCGGCTCTTTGGGCAACTAANCAATAGAGAACCCAGAAATGGACCCGCGGCTCTTTGGGTAACTAATCTTTGATAAAGCAGGAAAAAAATCCGGTGGAAAAAAGACAGTCTCTTCAATAAATGGTGCTGGCAAAAGAATGAAACTTGACCACTCTCTCACACCATACACAAAGATAAACTCCAAATGGATGAAAGACCCTCCAAATGGATGAAAGACCTCAATGTGAGACAGGAATCCATCAAAATTCTAGAGGAGAACATAGGCAACAACTTCTATGACATCGGCCAGAGCAACCTTTTTCACGACACATCTCCAAAGGCAAGAGAAATANAAATCCATCAAAATCCTAGAGGAGAAGAACATAGGCAGCAACCTCTACGACATCGGCCAAAGCAACCTTTTTCATGACACATCTCCAAAGGC
>NW_023230918.1:0-876 GCF_002007445.2 Ailuropoda melanoleuca
AAAGAAAAACTGGATAAATTCATCAAAGTTATGACCTTCTGCTCATCAAAGACTCCATTAAGAGAATAAAATGGCAAGCCATAAACTGGGAGATAATATTCAAAATACATGTATCTGACAAAGGACTCGTATCCAGAATCTATAATGAATACTCGCAACTAAATAATAAGACAGAAGGCCAATAGTGAAATGAACGAAAGATCTGACCAGGTAATTCAAAAAGGAGGCACAGACATAGCCAGTGAATACATGAAAAGAGGCTCAGCATTGCTAGTCATCAGGAAAATGCAAAGTAAAACCACAAGATACAACTGCATATGCACTGAAATAGCGCGAGTTAAAAAATAAAAGAACCTGATGATACCTGGGGTTGGTGAAGATGTGAGCAACTGGGACCCTCGCACGCTGCTGGTGACAACGTAAAGTGGAAAACAGGTTAGCAGTTTATTATAAAGGTAAATGTATCCCTATTAGGTGACAAAGCAGTTCCACTCTCAAGTATTTAGCAAGAGAATGAACATGAGAAGACTCGTACATGAATGTCCATAGTTTTACTCTTAATAGCCAATAACTGGAAACAACCTGAGTGTCAATTAACAAATAAATAGAGACACAACTGGAGGTGTAGCAATACAATGGAACATTATGTGGCAAAAAAAGAAATAAACGAATAAGGAACCAAGTATTGACATAAGCAACGACATGATTGCATCAACTGTAGGAAGCCACCGTAGATGCAGGGAGGGCCGCTCCAGGCTGCCCCTCGTCTTCCATGTGT
This sequence comes from Ailuropoda melanoleuca, assembly GCF_002007445.2. Classification (NCBI taxonomy): domain Eukaryota; kingdom Metazoa; phylum Chordata; class Mammalia; order Carnivora; family Ursidae; genus Ailuropoda; species Ailuropoda melanoleuca. Next base: position 779 of record NW_023230918.1, read on the forward strand.
TCTTACGGCAGTGAAACATTTCTTTGGGATGCAGGCATCTCAAACCCAAATGCCTACAGAGGCCCCCAGTAGAGGAAGCAGGCAGGACATGGGACAAA
>NW_023230920.1:0-876 GCF_002007445.2 Ailuropoda melanoleuca
AATCCAAAAATTCAGATAGCACCGATTGTGCCCCATTAGCTGAGATTGCCAGTGTCCAAAAGACACCATGTTGTTGTTGTTGTTAATGTAGGGAGAGATATTCTTTCTTCCATCATGGGTAAATAGGAGGCTTGGTGCATAGGAAGAAAAGGAGGATTAAAATAGGGAAGTTCATGCACAGGAAATAGGAAGTCCAGCTTCTCTGTTCCAATAAACTGTGCAAAGGGAAAAGAGAGGAAAGAGCCAAGAAGTCAATGGATAGGTCTTCAATGTTCTGCTTTGGGAGTTGTGTCAGTTGGCTAGGACTGCCATAATGTATACCACAATCTGTGTAATTTAGTCAACAGAAATTTATTTTCTCACCACCCTGAGGTCCAAGATCAAGGTGTTAACAGCTCTAGTCTCTTCTGAGACCTCTCTCCTTGGCTTGCAGATGACTGCCTTCTCTGTGTCTTCCCATGGCCCTTCCTTTGTGTGCATACTCCTGGAGTCTTACAACCCTAAATAGGAGTAGAATCTTCAGGATGTGGGGAATGATAGAAATATGTTGGTTAAGTCTGAGAAAGCCCAATAATGCCAGGTGGGAGAGAAGGGAGTTGGCGGCGTGTTTTCTTAGGCATCGCTTGGGCCAGCGGGGAACAACAGTGCAACACTGGTCAAGGGAGGCAGCTGGAGCAATGGAGACAGTTCTTCTCACTCCATAGAGTCCACAGGGTACATTCAGGGGTCCTGTGCACCCCAGTGAGCATGTGTGACTTTGTTGCTAGGAGCAGTGACTTACCAGGGCCAAACCAGAATCAGAAAGAAATGGTCGACTCGAAGGACAGACTTCACCCAATCCAAAAATTCAGATAGCACCGATTGTGCCCCATTAGC
>NW_023230921.1:0-876 GCF_002007445.2 Ailuropoda melanoleuca
CTTATGAAATTATGCTGCATAGGTCCATAACTGACCAAAAAACTAGCTTTCTGGCTTCTGCAGAAATATTGTTTGGTTGCTTTTCCATTATAATTTCCAAGTAATCTGAGTGCTACTAATATTGGAACCAACAGCTCTCTCCCATAACATCCAGAACCTTCTTGGTGCTAGTCCCTCCCTGAGGACCTGGGGAGCCAAACCACTCCTCATTGCAAACTGGATCCAAGTTCCCTTATCCAAAAGCAGCCACAACGGTACCAAACAGTTGAGGCTTCATCTGACACCGCCCATCCTCCAAGAGTCTCCTATACCTAGATGATCTACAGGAGTAGGTCCGAACCGGATAAAGTATCCCTGTGCTGCAGCCCTGCCTTCAGGACAAAAAAATGTTTTTCAAGCTTTTCACAAAGTAACATAGAACTTTTGGTATTTGGTGTCCAGCATGAAGTAGGATAGCCTATCCCTAAGTACTTGCGAAGAATGAAACTCTGCCCAAGGAGAGGACTAAGAAACTCAAGAAGAATCTGTGGTACTTATTGATCCTGCGATGCTCTTTGTCGCAGACGTTACTGAACTTCACCGTGACCTCACCTCATCCTATGGCCCTACTGCCATACTGTAACATAAAAATCCTGGTGACCGAAGGTTCACATCCTTATCAACCACTGGAACCACCAAAATAATCTGGAAGGAGGTTGAGTGTCCATGACAAATGAGAACCAGGGATTTTAGTTTATTGCTGTATTTGTGAAATGTTCTTCAAAGGCTTAAAAAATTCAACGATAAAATAGGACTTTCACTGAAACAACACCCATTGTAAGAACCAAAGTTTCCTCCTCCTTCCCGTTACCAATCTTACTGCAACACTACCATCTA
>NW_023230922.1:0-876 GCF_002007445.2 Ailuropoda melanoleuca
CACTATGTGCTAGGTGCTAGGGATAGAAGATTGAATAGTAAATTGTTTCTTTTCTCAAGGAAGTCAGATAGTCAGAGAATTACACTCCAGTGTTTTAAGAGCAGTAAAAGAAGGGAACCCAGAAGACTGTGGGATGTTTAACTCAGCAGCTGGTGAGGGTATGTGTTTGAGTCAGAGAAGACTTCCTGGTGGAGGTGATGTCTGTGCTGGACTAGAGTCTGCAGTGAGGAAGGGCATTCCAGGTAGAGGAGGCAGCCTGATCAAAGGCACTATATATGGCATCTGTTGGGTTTTTTTGTCCACCCAGGTGCCATTTTCCTTTTCCTGATAACCCCTTGGCACTCTCCCTCCTCTATTGAGAGCAGTCTTGGTGGAACTGTCAGTCAAGGGACCCGAGATCCAAGCCCACGGCAGATGAGCCACAGGAGGCCCATGGAATTCTCTTACCCAGGAATTGACTCTTTAGCCCAGTTATTGCAATGAAGGAAAGTGGTCATGCAGAGCCCTAAAAGAAAGTTCATAGCTCCTACCTGGATCCCAGACTTACTCTGGTTCTCAATTTTTTCATGCTTGATGCTTTAGTTTTTCCTTCAATTCTGTAAGCTATCTCACAGCCTTACAATAAAATCTGTTTTGCTTGTTATCCAGAATCAGTGTCTGTTGCTTACAGCTGAAAACCCCAACTGATACGGGAAAACAATCAGTGGTGGAAACTATTAGTAGAAGTCTAGGAAGTCTACTTTTTATCTGCCAGAACTCCTTAAGGAAAATTTCCAAATCCTTCAGAGGTGGGAAAGAGAGAAAGAAAGAGAAGAGAATATAAAGAAAGGGAAGGAAAAGAAAAGAGAGAAAAAAAGAAAGAGAAATGGAGAGAGG
>NW_023230923.1:0-876 GCF_002007445.2 Ailuropoda melanoleuca
GGTGACATCACTCGCCCAAGAACACAGGGCTGCCGAAAGGACTTAGCCGGATTTAAACTTCAGCCCATCTGAGTCTAGCGTACCACACTCCACTTCTTACAATCCCAAAGCTCAGAGCGGAATGAGCCCTTACGGATTATCTAGTCCCCATCGTTGGCTTTACTGAAATCCAGAGATGAAGCGACGAGCTGAGGTGACACACAAGTTATTGAGAGAGCCCGCGGCTCGGTTCAAAAGCTGTTTATCGAACACCCACGATGAGCTCGGCAGAGCCTGTGCCTTCAGGAAGCTACAGACTGTCAGGGAAACAGGCAGTTACCATAAAATCTGACTCTTTCATTGTTTTAATTTTTATTTTATTATTTTTATTGGAGTAGAACAATGCAGTAAAACATATAAATCAAAGTGTACGGTTCCATAAATATTAAAGATGAACATATGTGCGCATACACACAGCTATGTACGAGTGTGTATGTATGTATGACTCTGAATCAAGGTACAGACTGTTTCCAGGACCACGCCAGGCTCCCTTGGTACCAAGGTCACTGTTATTCTGACCTCTTTCACCATGACTTTGTTTTGCTGGTCTTCACCTTCATTGAAATGGACTTCTATAAATGGACCCTTTCATACCTGCCTTTTCTTACTCAACGTTCACTCATGTTGCCTCTGCCACAGTCTGTTCTTTAGACGGCCACACCGTATTGTGTTGCGCGAACACGCCGTGCACTGCAGGTCTGTCCCCTGGGAAGCCAACTCTGAGACAGACGAGCATGCAGTATTGTGACTGAGAAGTGCCCTTGGGGTGACAGCTGGGGCAGGGAGAGACAAGCAGCAGCAGGGAGATGTCCTAAGTTCAGGGCAGACCCAAGGACC
>NW_023230924.1:0-876 GCF_002007445.2 Ailuropoda melanoleuca
GTGACTGTAAGTTTTCATTTTTCTGGGATAGATACATAATTAGTGGGTCATATGACGGTTGCATGTTTAGTTTTTTAAGAAGCTGCCAAGCTGTTTTCCAGAGTGGCTGTGCCGTTCTGCAGTTGTAGCAATGTAAATGTATGACTGACCCACTCTCTCTGCATCCTCGCCAGCCTAGACATCGCGACCGCTTCGGGTTTTAGCCATTCTGATAGGTGTGTAGTAACACTTCATTGTGGTTTTAGCTTGTATTTCTCTGATGACTAATGCTATTGGACATCTTCATATATTTATGTATGTATGTATATACATGTATTTATATATGTGTACCTTCTTACATGAAATATCTGTGTCTGTCTCTTGCCTATTTTATAATTGGATTTTTTAAAAAGATTTATTTTATTTACTTGTCAGAGAGAGAGAGAACACACAAGTAGGGGGAGCAGCAGAGGGAGGAGGGAGCCTGATGTGGGGCTGGATCCCAGGACCGTGGGATCATGAACTGAGCCAAAGGTAGATGCTTAACCAACTGACCCACCCAGGCGCCCTGGATTTTTTCTTTTTACCACTGAGTTTTGGAAGTTCTTTATATCTTTTAAATACCAGTCCTTTGTGAGATACACGATTTGCAATTATTTTCTCCCCGTTGTAGCTTATCTTGTCATTCTCTGGACAGGTCTTTTGCAGAACAAAAGTTTTTAATTTTGATGAAGTCCAGTTCATCAATATTTTCATTTATTTTTTACACTTTTAATGGCAAGTGGAAGAAGGCTTTTCCTAGCACTATATTGTGAGGATTTTCTCCTATTTTTTTCTTTTTCTTTTTTTTTTTTTTAAAGATTTTATTTATTTATTTGACAGAGATAGAGACAGCCA
>NW_023230925.1:0-335 GCF_002007445.2 Ailuropoda melanoleuca
GAAAAACAATTATTGTTAAAATGTCTCTGCTATCCAAAGCAATCTACACATTCAATGCAATCCCTACCAAAATGTCATTGACGTTTTTCAGGAGCTGGAACAAACAATCCTAAAATTTGGATTTTAGACCCTGAATAGCCAAAGGAATATTGAAAAAGAAAACCAAAGCTGGAGGCATCATGACCTGAGCCAAAGGCAGACACTCAACCAACATGAGCCACCCAGGTGCCCCAAAAGAGTCTCTTTAACAAATGGTGTTGGGAAAACTGGACAGCAACATGCAGAAGAATGAAACTGGACCACTTTCTTATACCAAAATAAATGCACAAAAATAA
>NW_023230925.1:2678-6975 GCF_002007445.2 Ailuropoda melanoleuca
ACACACACACACACACACACACACACACACACACACTGGAATATTACTCAGCCATAAAAAAGAATGAAGTCTTGGGTGCCTGGGTGGCTCAGTTGATAAAGCATCTGCCTTTGGCTCAGGTCATGGTCCCAGGGTCCTGGAATCAAGTCCCGTATTGGGGTCACTGCTCAGTAGGGATTCTTCTCCTCCCTTTCTTTCTGCCCCTCCCCTGGCTTGTGCCCTCTCTCTCACTCACTCTCTCAAGTAAATAAATAAAATCTTAAAAGAAAAAAATAAACCTCAGAAACATAAAAAAAATGATGTCTTGCCATTTGCAACAATATGGATGGAACTAAAGGGTACTATGCTAAGAAAATAAGTCAGTCAGAGAAAGACAAATACCATATGATTTCACTCACATGTGGATTAAGAAACAAAACAGATGAACATAGGGGAAGGGAAGGAAAAATAAAATAAGACAAAAATAGGGAGAGAGGCAAACCATAAGAGATTCTGAACTCTAGGAAACAATCTGAGGGTTGCTGGAGGGAAAGTGGGTGGGGGCAAGGAATAATTGAGTGATCGGCATTAAGGAGGGCACTTTATATAATGAGCACTGGGTGTAATAAGCAACTGATGAATCGCTAAATTCTACCTCTGAAACTAAAATAAATAAATAAATAAATATTAATTAAATAAAAGCAATCAAAAACAGCAAATTCAGGAAAACCTCTTTACCTCCCCCTTCAGCTGCCTGCCTATATCAGGATGAGAGTTATTGAGAGAGATTTCTCTTTACCTAAGAACCTTAATTATGTAATTGGGTAGCCTTTGTTTTCCAGACATCTTTCACCTTCCTGCTAATGGTCTTCCTCCCCTTTATATCCTCAGACCCTGTCCTTCTCCTTAGCCCATATAAACATCACGTTGCTTGTCTTTGGAATTTCCATGACTGTGTGGATTCCCCACATGTACACTATTTTGATTTTCTCCTGTTAATCTGGCCCTTGTCAATTTGATTAGTCCAGCCAGAAGGATCTTAAGGGGTATAATAAATGCACTCTCCCCAACAGATGTAAATAATTTACTTAAATAATTTTCTTTTGATAGACTTTCTACTTTTTCACTACAATAAGCAACATTTCAATAAGTATAATCTATCTATCTAGATAAGTTGGCAGTTTTTTGGTTTTCTTGGGGTTTTGTTGTTGTTGTTTAATTTGTTTTTGCATGTGTGTCCAATTATCTGCTTAGGACAAGCTCCAAAAAGTGGAACTGCTCGGACAGAGAATGAGCTCTAAAATAGACAACTCCTGACTCACAGCAGCCCCCCACCCCACCTCCAATAGTGTAGCTGTTGGTTTTGTTAGACTAGTGTTCAGTCTCCCTTTCCCTTAGAAAATAGGCTCTATGGGGGCACCTGGGTGGATCAGGCAGTTAAGCGTTTGTCTTCGGCTCAGGTCATGATCCCAGGGTCCTGGGATCGAGCCCCACAGAGGGCTCCTTGCTCAGCAGGGAGCCTGCTCCTCCCTCTCCTCCCCGCTTGTGCTCTCTCTCACTATCTCTGTCACTGTCTGTCTCTCTCTCACATAAATAAATAAAATCTTTAAAAAAACCCAAACAGGCTGCATGGGAGCAACGCAGATCTCCAAATTGCCTTTCACGTGGCAAAGAGAGGGCCAACACCACATCTAGGCACATCACACAAGCCTGGCAGATCAAAGAAGTGCCGGAGATTGGTTCTGGGATGGACCATGACCCCCATGGGTCCAGGGAGAGGCAGGGTCAGGGCCTGGGCTGGAGCTATAGGGCCTGCCAGCAGTAAAGCTGATAAAGCCTGGAGCTCCTGTCTNGGACAGCAACATGCAGAAGAATGAAACTGGACCACTTTCTTATACCAAAATAAATGCACAAAAATAATTCAGAGTGGATGAAAGACCTAAATGTGAGACAAGAATCCATCAAGATCCTTAAGGAGAACACACTGCCTTAGCTGCAGCAATCTCTTGCTAGATTTGTCTCCAAAGACAAGGGAAACAAAAGCAAAACTGAACTGCTGGGACATCATCAGGATAAAAAGCTTATGCACAGAAAAGGAAACAGTCAACAAAACTAAAGGCAACCTACAGAATGGGAGGAGATATTTGCAAATGTCTTATCAGATAAAGGGCTAATATCCAAAATCTATACAGAAATTATCAAAGTCAATACTCAAACCCAAAAAATCCAGTCAAGAAATGGGCAGAAGACATGAACAGACATTTCTCCAGAGAATACATAAAAATTGCAAACAGACATATGAAAAAATGCATCGACTTCACTCAGCATCAGGGAAATACAAATCAAAACCACAATCAGTTACTACCTCACACCCATCAGAGTAGCTAAAATGAACTACTCAGGAAACAACAGTTGTTGGCAAGGATGCAGAGGGGAACTGTCTTACACTGCTGGTGGGAATGCAAACTGGAGCAACCACTCTGGAAAACAGTATATAGTTTCCTCAAAAAGTTAAAAATAGAACTAGCCTACAACTCAGCAACTGTACGACTAGGTATTTAACCAAAGGATACAAATATAGTGATTTGAAGGGGTACATGCACCTCAATGTTTACAGCAGCAATGTCCACAATAGCCAAAATATGGAAAGAGCCCAGATGTCCATCAACAGATGAATGGATAAAGAAGAGGTGGTACACACACACACACACACACACACACACACACACACTGGAATATTACTCAGCCATAAAAAAGAATGAAGTCTTGGGTGCCTGGGTGGCTCAGTTGATAAAGCATCTGCCTTTGGCTCAGGTCATGGTCCCAGGGTCCTGGAATCAAGTCCCGTATTGGGGTCACTGCTCAGTAGGGATTCTTCTCCTCCCTTTCTTTCTGCCCCTCCCCTGGCTTGTGCCCTCTCTCTCACTCACTCTCTCAAGTAAATAAATAAAATCTTAAAAGAAAAAAATAAACCTCAGAAACATAAAAAAAATGATGTCTTGCCATTTGCAACAATATGGATGGAACTAAAGGGTACTATGCTAAGAAAATAAGTCAGTCAGAGAAAGACAAATACCATATGATTTCACTCACATGTGGATTAAGAAACAAAACAGATGAACATAGGGGAAGGGAAGGAAAAATAAAATAAGACAAAAATAGGGAGAGAGGCAAACCATAAGAGATTCTGAACTCTAGGAAACAATCTGAGGGTTGCTGGAGGGAAAGTGGGTGGGGGCAAGGAATAATTGAGTGATCGGCATTAAGGAGGGCACTTTATATAATGAGCACTGGGTGTAATAAGCAACTGATGAATCGCTAAATTCTACCTCTGAAACTAAAATAAATAAATAAATAAATATTAATTAAATAAAAGCAATCAAAAACAGCAAATTCAGGAAAACCTCTTTACCTCCCCCTTCAGCTGCCTGCCTATATCAGGATGAGAGTTATTGAGAGAGATTTCTCTTTACCTAAGAACCTTAATTATGTAATTGGGTAGCCTTTGTTTTCCAGACATCTTTCACCTTCCTGCTAATGGTCTTCCTCCCCTTTATATCCTCAGACCCTGTCCTTCTCCTTAGCCCATATAAACATCACGTTGCTTGTCTTTGGAATTTCCATGACTGTGTGGATTCCCCACATGTACACTATTTTGATTTTCTCCTGTTAATCTGGCCCTTGTCAATTTGATTAGTCCAGCCAGAAGGATCTTAAGGGGTATAATAAATGCACTCTCCCCAACAGATGTAAATAATTTACTTAAATAATTTTCTTTTGATAGACTTTCTACTTTTTCACTACAATAAGCAACATTTCAATAAGTATAATCTATCTATCTAGATAAGTTGGCAGTTTTTTGGTTTTCTTGGGGTTTTGTTGTTGTTGTTTAATTTGTTTTTGCATGTGTGTCCAATTATCTGCTTAGGACAAGCTCCAAAAAGTGGAACTGCTCGGACAGAGAATGAGCTCTAAAATAGACAACTCCTGACTCACAGCAGCCCCCCACCCCACCTCCAATAGTGTAGCTGTTGGTTTTGTTAGACTAGTGTTCAGTCTCCCTTTCCCTTAGAAAATAGGCTCTATGGGGGCACCTGGGTGGATCAGGCAGTTAAGCGTTTGTCTTCGGCTCAGGTCATGATCCCAGGGTCCTGGGATCGAGCCCCACAGAGGGCTCCTTGCTCAGCAGGGAGCCTGCTCCTCCCTCTCCTCCCCGCTTGTGCTCTCTCTCACTATCTCTGTCACTGTCTGTCTCTCTCTCACATAAATAAATAAAATCTTTAAAAAAACCCAAACAGGCTGCATGGGAGCAACGCAG
>NW_023230926.1:0-876 GCF_002007445.2 Ailuropoda melanoleuca
GGAGCTCGTCGGCAGCATCCAGAACGGCGCCGTGGTGTGCCGGGAGAAGCCCAAGGCGGGCCCCGACAACTTGCTCATCTTGTCCGACGTGGGCGAAGACTCCTTCAACAAGGCGGCCCCCATCAAAGGCTGTAAGATCTCCACGCTGGGCAAAGCCATGGTCACCATCTCCAACACGACCAACCTGGGCGGCTGCCAAGGATACATCCCCATGAAGACCAACATCACAGTCTACCCCTGCATCGCCATGAGCCCCCGGGCCGTCCAAGAGCCTGAGGCGTCCACTGCCCCCACCGTCAGCTCGGCGCCCAGAGCGGCCCCGTCCCAGGACAGCAGGGAGATTGGTGCCAAGGCAGAGATGCAGTTTGAGGACCCGTGGCTAAAACGAGAGAGGAGGTCAAAAAAGAGAGTGGCTATCCCAGTGAAGAGGGGACCGGGTGTGAGGCTGCCAGAGGCCCCCCGAAGCCCGAGGCCAGGGCAGAACAGGACAGGAAGGCCAGCCCCGGGGACGGGCTGAGCAGCAGCAGCCGTGAGATGTCCGCCTCACCCGGGAGCGACAACTTCAGGAGGGTCGTGGATGGCTGCGAGATGGCCCTGCCGGGCATGGCCCCCCAGAGCCCCGTGCACCCCAACAGGAGCCTGAAGTCCAGCAGCCTGCCCAGGGCTTTCCAGAAGGCCAGCAGACAGGACGAACTGGGCAGTCTCTTCTACCACTGCGCGGCAGAGACCAACGGGCTGGGCGCACCGGCCTGCAAGGCGACCCCGGAGAGGAAGGTGGCCTCGCCCAAGTACGGTGTCCTGGCTCGGCCCAAAGGGACGCCCCCTCTGCCGCCGGTCCGCAAGTCCAGCCTGGACCAGAAGAACCGGGCCAGCCCG
>NW_023230927.1:0-876 GCF_002007445.2 Ailuropoda melanoleuca
ATAAATTATATATATATATATATATATATATATATATATATTTAAGTGACACTAAACATTTTTTAGGATATATTTCGATGAAATGCTTAAAATCTCACATGTCCTAGTATAATGGTATCAGTCATAATTTTAAAATCTGTCACAGAAATAACAAAATTCTCTTGTCGACTGCATTATAATGAACTCTTGTCACATCTTTAATCATGGCCATTTCAAGTCTTTTGTCATTTGCAGACAATTACTGTTTTACTGCTCTTGCTTTGGCAAAAAGTGTTTCTGCAAAAAGTGCTTCATTTTCAAGGAAATTCATGCAAAAGACTGACAGGTTTCTGATAACAAAGACCCAGTTGCCTTCATGTGGAAGGGATAATAATAAACCTTTCAAGTGCTTCCCCAAGGCTATCTGCATAGCCCCACCACCTGTCATGGGATGGTAGCTGGACACCTGCCCTTGTTCTCCTTTCCCACATTGATAAAATGGGCCTATTATATTGGTGATATAATGTTAACAGGTGAAAATTTGCCTCTGCTGCTAGGATGAACATCTGCAAGGCAGAAGGTGGGCAATAGACCTGCAAAAAATTCAAGGCCCAGGTACCACCGTCTGGTTTGAGGAGTCATCTGGGCAGGTAAGATGCATGTTGTCCCCAGTGTGATTGATAAAGTACAAGGTCATCCAACCCTTAAGCGTGTGAAAAGGATGTAAACCTTTGTGGGGATTTGGGGGTTTGGGAGGACTTTTATTCCCCCCCTACCCTGGCATGGTGCCTCCATCCATTATATACCCTGGTAAAGAAAGGGCATATGTGGGACTGGGGATAAGAGCAGCAAGCCATCTTTGAAAAAGCAAAAATACCACTGAGGCAGATTAGAGCT
>NW_023230928.1:0-876 GCF_002007445.2 Ailuropoda melanoleuca
TGTCTATATAGACAAAATGTATGAGGAGATAAAAATAAAATGATTGTATACTTATTACATTACCAAAAGTTACCAATAGTCCAAGTTACCAATATTAATTTACTTAAAAACTAGGAATAGAAATTTCCTTATGCCAGTGAAATGTATCATCAAATAAATTTCAATGAACTATGTAAAGGTAATTTTTGAAGTCTTAGGAAAGTATTTCTGTTCTCACCCTTTTTTTTCAATATAGTATCAGATATCCCAGCAAGTTAAATAACAGACGGAAATAAGACAATAGCAACACAAACTAAACAAAAAACAAAAAAAAAAAACCACAAGAATTTTAAAGCAGGAATAAATTCTGTCAGTATTTGTAGATGGCATTATTGCATATGCAGACCATTTAGAATAATAAAAGAGAATTTATGATATCTAGCAATATCACTTGGACCAGGTAATATACAAATATCAAATGCAAGTCTGTATTTACTAAGAAAATAGAAAATAAAGTTTTAGAAATGTATCATTTAAAGAAACATTAAAAGTCTTTCAATAAGAAGAAATGAATTTAACAAAATTTGTGGGTTATTGCTAAACACATACACACACACACAAACTGTAAAACAGTAGTTGAAATGGTAGATTATGTTAATGTACTGGAAGATTCTATCCTGTAATGTCAATTATTCTAAAATAAATCTATAATTCAATTCAATTCCAATCAAAATCCCAGCAGTCTTTGGTTGTTGTAATTGACAAGCTAGTTCTAAATTTATATGGAAATGAAAACTGCCAAGAATAATCAAAGGAATCCTGAAGAGGATTAACAAAGTTGGAGGAATTACACTACTGAACATCAAGGCTTATAATAGGGCTAAATTAGTTACAACT
>NW_023230929.1:0-1059 GCF_002007445.2 Ailuropoda melanoleuca
CATAATTAATTGGCCTGTTTAAAAAATCAATTTCTTCCTGTTTCAGTCTTGGTACTTTATAGGTTTCCAGGTAGTTTGTGAAAGGTATGATTTCTGAAGTACAGATGGAAGGAGTGGTTATTACCAATATGTATAATTTTATATTTTTTTCTTCTTTCTGTTTGTGCCTATGGTCAATTCTTACTATTTGCACTAGAACTGAACGTAATTAAGAGATGTGGTCATTACAGCTCCTGGTTAGAATATGGATGCATTGTGTCCACCATTTGGAAGGTTCNCTTCTTTCTGTTTGTGCCTATGGTCAATTCTTACTATTTGCACTAGAACTGAACATAATTAAGAGATGTGGTCATTACAGCTCCTGGTTAGAATATGGATGCATTGTGTCCACCATTTGGAAGGTTCTATTTACAGGCTGCTCTAGGTTCCATTTCAAGTTCATTAAACATGGAAGAGTCATGCACGACACCAGAAGCCAGCCACAGGCAATAACACATCTCATATTTCATCTACCCCAATCTTCCTGCCTGAAATGTAGCTCTCTGCTTTTTTAGCTCCCTAAGTATATCACTCTGGCTCCATATTTTAGGATGAATTATTGACAACTTCTCTGGCCCATCTTTCTGATTGACCCATTCAAATTCCTCGTTTTAACTTACTGACTTTCATTTTCTACTTGACTCTACATTGTAAGGACCCTTGAAGAATTGTCCCTGGTTTTTGGTGAACTTTGCCCTAACCCTGACTTTGTAGAGGGTATAACAGACTAGCTACCACCTTTCTGCCAGTCAAGGCAAGGGATTCAGAAAATGGAGATAATTAAAATGATTGAAATATTNCAGAATGATTGAAATATTGTAGTTTGTCTGTGGGAGACATGTCTAGCATAGACGTTTTAAATGCACCAGTCCATGGCTCTAGAGATGATAGTCCTTTGAGACGATTTACGTTCTAAATTCCTTTTCATCCATGGTTGATCAAAATATCGTTTATGATTCAAGCTAATAAGGTTTTCCATTGCAGCTAGCCAGTTTCACTTAGACTTGTAAATTTAATAGA
>NW_023230930.1:0-1611 GCF_002007445.2 Ailuropoda melanoleuca
CAATTCTCATATCAGAAAGATTAGATTTTAAGCTAGAGACTGTAGTTAGAGATACAGAAGGACACTATATTATTCTTAAAGGGTGTATTCAACAGGAGGACATAAGAATGATAAATATCTATGCCCCCAACAGTGGAGCAGCTAGACATACAAGCCAACTCTTAACCAGAATAAAGAGACATATAGATAACAATGCATTAATAGTAGGGGACTTCGGGGTGCCTGGGTGGCTCAGTTGTTAAGTGTCTGCCTTTGACTCAGGGCGTGATCCTGGCATTCTGGGATCGAGCCCCACATCAGGCTCCTCTGCTGGGAGCCTGCTTCTTCCTCTCCCACTCCCCCTGCTTGTGTTCCCTCTCTCACTGTCTGTCTCTCTCTCTGTTGAATAAATAAATAAATAAAATCTTGAAAAAAAAATAGTAGAGGACTTCAACACTCCCCTCAGCAATAGCCAGATCACCTAAGCAGAAAATCAGCAAAGAAACAAGAGCTTTGAATGACATACTGGTCCAGGTGGACCTCATAGATATATACAGAACATTACACCCAAGAACAACAGAATACTCATTCTTTTTGAATGCACATGGAACTTTCTCCAAAATAGGCCATATACTGGGTCACCAAACAGGTCTCAACCAATACCTAAAGACTGAGATTATTCCCTGCATATTCTCAGACCACAATGATTTGAAACTGGAACTCAATCACAAGGAAAAATTTGGAAGAAACTCAAACACTTGGAAACTAAGAACCATCCTGCTTAAGAATGATTGGTTAACCAGGGAATTAAAAAAGAACTTAAGCAATTTATGGAAACCAATGAGAATGAAAACACATTGATCCAAAACCTATGGGACCCTGCAAAGGTGCTCCTAAGGGGAAAATACACAGCCATCCAAACCTCACCCAAAGGATTAGAACAATCTAAAATGCAGTCCTTATATTCTAACCTTAAGAAGCTGGAGCTGGACCAAAACACACCTAATCCATGCACGAGACTGCAGTTGATCAAGATTAGAGCAGAAATCAATGAATCAGAAACCAGGAGCACAATAGAGCAGATCAACAAAACTAGAAGCTGTTTTTTTAAAGAATAAATAAGATCAATAAGCCACCGGCCAGACTTATTCAAAAGAATAGAGAAAGGACCCAAATTAATAAATTATGAATGAAAGGGGAGATATCACAACAAACACCAAAGAAATAGAAAAAATAATTAGAAACTATTATCAACAGTTTTATGCCAATAAATTAAACAATCTGGAAGAAATGGATGCCTTCCTGGAAACCTATAAACTACCAAGACTGAAACAAAAAGAAACTGATTAAACAGACCAATTAATCATGAAGAGATTGAAGCAGTGATTAAAAACCTCCACAAAAACAAGAGTCCAGGGCCTGATGGATTCCTTGGGGAATTCTACCAAACATTCAAAGAAGAAATAATGCCTATTCTCCTGAAGTTATTTCAAAAAATAGAAACAGAGGGAAAACTAGCAAACTCATTCTATGAGGCCAGCATTACCTTGATCCCCAAATGAGGCAAAGACCCCCTCAAAAAGGAGAATTACAGACTGATATCCCCGATGAATATGGATGCCAAAATTCTCA
>NW_023230931.1:0-876 GCF_002007445.2 Ailuropoda melanoleuca
GTATATATATATATATATATATATATATATATATATATATATATATTTCTGAACCTTAAAAGTGCTATACTTCCTCCGAATAAAGATAATACCTTTGGTTGCTAGGATTTTCTGGACCTGTAGATAAATCCAGGGTGCTGGGGTTTGTAGTTCTCATTGCTTTAAACAAGAAAAGATGGTACACAACCCAAAGAAAAATAGTTCACATCATCCAGTATGGACTGGGCCAAAGAGGGCGTGCTGCAAGTGTCTAAGGTCATCTTCGGACATTCCCAAAGAGTGAAGTCCAGCATTTTAGTGTCTGAAATTTGGTCCAGGAATTGCGGGCTGACATGTTCTACAGCTATGTTTACTATCTGACCTCTGGCCAATTGATTGGTGGGCAGTCCTCGATGCTACCAGATCACTTCACCTCCTCGCACTGTGGGATCCATTCATCATGTCCACAAGACTAGCTGAGCACCTGCTCTGTGACAGGCATTTGAAACTGACATCATAGAGATGTGACAAGTGGCTTTAAATGTGATTTCCCACACATTTGGAGACAGCTGCATAGAAGACCTCCCTACTTCTCCATCCATTCTCCAAATCCTTCCTCTGTGCAGGGCGGCTCCCTATTCTCCAAACATGGTTTCGTGTTCTCCCCTCTGGACTCTGGTTCACTCTGCTTAGCACACAAGGACTATCTTTTGCCCCAAATCTACAAATCAAAGTTCCTCCTTCTCTAATTCCAGCCAAAAGGTCCATTCTTCCATGACCGGTCTCCAAAGTCCCTAAGGTGGATGTGAAGTCTCCTTCTTTGAATTCCTTGTTCAGGGGTTACTACTTTGGTGCTTCTCTGTGTGCATGGACCACTGGATAATAAGCCATCCGATG
>NW_023230933.1:0-876 GCF_002007445.2 Ailuropoda melanoleuca
GATGCCAGCTCCCAGTACAGAGCAGGGAGCTGAGATAAGGAGAAAATGAAAAGGAGGAGGAGGGCAGAACCCGAAGCCTTGAAGAAAGCTTCTTTCAAGGATGCCTGGAGCACCAAGGGGCTCATCAGCCCTGGACCATCCCCACTGGGTTGAGGCTAGAGATGGAGGGAGAGAGAAGGCAGGGACCTGAGGCGTCAGAGGTCACTGATTACCACAGTTCCAGCACCCAAATGCTGGGCTTTTCATTTCACCTTCCCCACCCCCCTGACTGTGTTGGCTATTTTCTTCTGCATGGTTAGGTTGATCTGAGTTCAAGTCCAGCCCACAGTCAAGGGGCAGGAGTTACACGGGGACAGGACTGCCAGGAGGTGGGATCACTGGTGTCCATCCCAGAAGTCTGCTAGTGCACACACCAATGTCATTTAGCCCATCTGCCGAGAAGCAGAATGAACAACAGGGAAGGAAGGAGAAAATCAGCCTACTGTGCTATGGGCCTGACAGTGGTTGTCAACCCTGGTCTCGCTTCAGAATTATCTAGGGAGCACCTAAAAAATACTGACACCTGAATCCTACCCCAGATATTCTAATTTAATTGGTCACAGGTGGGGCCTAGGCATCGGAATGTTTCAGCTTCCCCATGCCATTCCAGTGAGCTACAGGACTGGCAGACGCTGACTGAGTCTTTCCAGCAAAGGTTAGGTAAGGGACAAGACTGAACAGAAATCATGGGCATACTCTCTGGGTGTTTCCAGGTGGAAAGGCTCACTAAAGGGCACTGAAAGAGGACTCCTCATCCCCTACTTGAGGGTCGAGTCACCTCCATACCGTCGCTGACAAGGAGGGGTGCTTTAACCTCTAGAAACCTCTCCCCCCCCC
>NW_023230934.1:0-876 GCF_002007445.2 Ailuropoda melanoleuca
TCTCTTTCTGAAAAAAAAAAAATAAAAAAAAAAAAAAAAAAGGTTTCCTTACGGAAACCAGGGATGGTGCCCCAGTCAACTGACTGAGATATTACTTTCCCAGTTCTCAAGGCCCAGTGGAAAGTGGGAGGGACATTTCTGGGGCAGAAAATTGGGGGACCTTTCTTTCCTTCTCCACAAATCTTGGATAGTTGAGTCGATTAGTTTCTTACTGCTTCTGTAACAAATGTTTATCAATTTGGTGGCTTAAACAACACAAACTTATTATCCTACGTTTCTGAAGTTGGAACTGAGTTAAAAGCAAGGAATCGGCAGAGCTGCCTTCTTTACTGGAAGCCCTGGGGGGAGTATCTGTTTTCTTGCCTTTTCCAGATTTCAGAGGTTGCCCACCTGGCTTGGCTTGTGCCCCCTTCCATCCTCAGAGTCAGTGATGGCTAGCAGTCTTCCTTACATGGCCTTCCTCTGACACTAGCGCTGTTACTTCCTGTTTCCACTGTCAAGGACCTTTGTGTTTATGTTGGGTCTACCCGGATAATCCAGGGAAACCTTCCTATTTTATAGTCAGGTGATTAGCAACCTAAATTCCATCTGCAGCTTTAATTTCCCCTTGCCTTGTCACACAACATATTCATGGCTTCTGGGGATTAGGACTTGGACAAGTCTGGGCTACCCTCATTCTCTCTACCGCAGTAAGGAAGAAAGAAACAATCTGATCCCTCTCCTCCATGTTTAGGTGACTCTCCAAACTTTTAAAAATTCTTAAAATGTGTTCAAACTAGCTCCCAGGCTTCAAAAATAGCACCTCCCCCCACAAAAATCTCAAATGACTTCAGGGTGCAAAGTCCTGTGCTAGGAGCTATTGGAAGTAGCAGGGAG
>NW_023230935.1:0-876 GCF_002007445.2 Ailuropoda melanoleuca
GGTGCCCGAGGGGCAGCGCCCGGGCACGGATCCCAGGTGTCACCGCCGCACAGCGCCCGTTCGTACGCAGGTGTTCACCACGGTTGACACCAGAAGGGCTAACCCTGTTACCGAGACCCTGCGCTTCCTTGGGCATCTGGCCGTTGAGGGTTCATGTGAGTGTGGACGGCAGAAGCTGAGGGGGAAAGTGGGTTTGAGGTGGTTGCTTGCTTAGGTGACCTTTGTGATCTGTGAACCTGGCCTCACGAGGACAGTAGGGCAGCAGGGAGGTGGTTCTTGGGGGGGTGGAGGCTTCAGCCAACGGAAGTGGGAGGATGAGCGAGTTTGCGTAGGAGAGCGCCTCCCCCCGGAGCCCGAGGATGGGGTGCCATTTCAGGGTGCCCCTGCTGACGCTCTGAGCCTCGGCACCCACCCTCGGCCGGCCGCAGGAGAGGGGCCAAGACCTCCGCGGCCGTCACACTTGGGATTGGAGACGGTCTAGGGCAGGGAAGGGCTGGGCTGGGCGGCCGGCCTGGCCACTGCAGCCTCGGAGCACCGGAACGGGGGCCAAATCCAGACGTGCTACACAGCATTCCTCAAGGCTGCGTATGAAAAAGTGACATAAGTCATTAATAATTTGTATACTCGTTACCTGTTGAAATGATAATATGGGATATATTGAGTTGAATATATTAGGACTAATGTCACCTTTTTTCTTAACTGTTAAATGTGCTTCTAGAATTTTAAATTTCACACGTGGCTTGACTTGTCCTCATGCTAGACAAGGCTGATCAGGGATGGGGGGAGGAGTGCCTTTCTGTGTCCTATTTTTTTTTTTAAGATTTTATTTATTTATTTGACAGAGAGAGGCAGCGAGAGAGGGAACACAAGCAGGGG
>NW_023230936.1:0-11252 GCF_002007445.2 Ailuropoda melanoleuca
TCCCCTACCGATCTTCCTAGTTCTTATGTTCCATAGATGAGAGAAATCATATGATAATTTTCTTTCTCTGCCTGACTTACTTCACTTTGCATTATCTCCTCCAGTGCCGTCCATGTTGCAGCAAACGTTCAAAACTCATTCTTTCTGATAGCTGAGTAATATTCCATTATATATATGGACCACAACTTCTTAATCCAGTCATCTGTTGAAGGGCATCTCGGTTCCTTNTCATCTGTTGAAGGGCATCTCGGCTCCTTCCATGATTTGGCTATTGTGGACAATGCAGCTATGAACATTGGGGTGCATATGGCCCTTCTCTTTACTACGTCTGTATCTTTGGGGTAAACACCCAGTAGTGCAATGGCTGGGTCATAGGGTAGTTCAATTTTTAACTTTTTAAGGGACCTCCACACTGTTTTCCAGAGTGGCTGTACCAACTTGCATTCCCACCAACAATGTAGGAGGGATCCCCTTTCTCCACATCCTCTCCAACAATTGTTGTTTCTTGCCTTGTCTATCTTTGCCACTCTAACTGGCGTAAGGTGGTATCTTAGTATGGTTTTGATTTGAATTTCCCTGATGGCTAATGATTTTGAACATTTTTTCATGTGTCTGTTAGCCATTTGTATGTCTTCATTGGAAAAGTGTCTGTTCATATCTTCTGCCCATTTTATGATTTGTTTATTTGTTTCTCGTGTATTGAGTTTGAGAAGTTCTTTGTAGATCTTGGATACCAGTCTTTTTATCTGTAGCATCATTTGCAAATAAATTGTCCCATTCCGTGGGCTGCCTCTTAGTTTTTTTTTTGACTGTTTCTCTTGGCTGTGCAGAAGCTTTCTATCTTGATGAAGTCCCACAAGTTCATTCTATCTTTTGCTTCTCTTGCCTTTGGAGATGTGTCATGAAAAAGGTTGCTTTGGCCAATGTCATAGAGGTTGTTGCCTATGTTTTCCTCTAGGATTTTGATGGATTCCTGTCTCACATCGAGGTCTTTCATCCATTTGGAGTTTATCTTTGTGTATGGTGTGAGAGAGTGGTCAAGTTTCATTCTTTTGAATGTAGCTGTTCAATTTTCCCAGCACCATTTTTTGAAGAGACTGTTTTTTTTTTCCACCAGATGCTTTTTCCTGCTTTATCAAAGATTAGTTGCCCAAAGAGCCAAGGGTCCGTTACTGGGTTCTCTATTCTGTTCTATTGATCTATGTGTCTGTTTTGTGCCAGTACCATGCTGTCTTTGTGATCACAGCTTTGTAGTATAGCTCGAAATCTGGCATTGTGATGCCCCCAGCTTTGCTTTTCTTTTCAACAGTTCCTTAGCGATTCGGGGCCTTTTCTAGTTCCATAAAATTTAAGGACTATTTGTTCCAGTTCTTTGAAAAATGTCCTTGGTATTTTGATCAGGATAGCATTGAAAGTGTAGATTGCTCTGGGTAGCATGGACATTTTAACTATGTTAATTCTTCCGATCCATGAGCATGGAATATTTTTCCATCTTTTTGTGTCTTCTTCGATCTATTTCAAGAGCGATTTATAGTTTCTAGAATACAGATCCTTTATGTCTCTGGTTAAGTTAATTCCAAGATAATGTATGGTTTTTGGTGGTATTGTAAATAAGATGGATTCCCTAAATTCCCTTTCTTCAGTCTCATTATTCGTGTATAGAAATGCAAATGATTTCTGAGCATTGATTTTGTATCTTGCCGCATTACTGAATTGCTCTATTACTTCTAATAGTTTGGGAGAGGATTCTTTTGGGTTTTGCATATAGAGTATCATGTCATCTGTGAAGAGAGACATTTTGACTTCTTCTTTGCCGATTTGGATACCTCTGATCCCTTTTTGTTGTCTGATTGCTGTTGCAAGGACATCTATTACTATGTTGAGTAATAGTGGGGAGAGTGGGCACTCTTGTCGTGTTCCTGATCTTAAGGGAAAGGCTTCCAGCTTTTCCCCATTGAGAATTATATTTTCTGTAGGCTTTTGATAGGTGGTTTTTATGAGATTGAGGAATGCACCCTCTATTCCTACACTCTCAAGGGTTTTAATCAGGAAAGGATGCTGTATTTTGTCAAATGCTTTTTCTGCATCTATTAGGATCATATGATTTTTGAATTTTTCTTTCTGGATAAAATCTAAGACACTGATAGATTTGCCAATATTGAACCACCCTTGCATCCCAGGGATGAATCCCACTTGGTCATGATGGATAATCCTTTTAATATATTGTTGGATTCCCCAGCGGACTTCCACTGCATGTGGGCAGAGAGGGGTGGCGTGTCTGTTGTGGTCATTGCCCTCAGTGCACACTAGTGCTCTGTGACTGTCCAACCAAGGAGGGAACAAAGGAACTCTGTCCCATCCCTGGCCTTCCAAGGACCCTCCCAATACCTCCCACTTGCCTACGTGCTGCCTTGTTCAGTAGGTGCCAGGAGAGGGGGGTCCTTCTGTGGACACTAATCTCCCACCTGGTGGGGGATGTCCAGTCCCTGAGCCCTCCCTGGCTCTCCTGAGTACCTGCTGAGCACCCAGTGTCAACATTCCACCAGATGTATGGAAGCCATGTCCTTCGTTCTGGATCCCAGGATTGGGGGAGAGACAGGGCTGCAATGCGGCGGGGATGGGGAATGACTCTGTGAGGGGCTGAGGCTGCCCTCCAGCCCCCTCTGCTCACCCACGGTGCCCACACTCCACCCAGGGTTCTCCAGGACCCCTTTCCTCTTCTGCAGAAGAAGCCCTCAGGCCTGGATCCTCTCCCAGGAAATGCAGATGTGTGGGATGAGGGTCCAGCAGCCCCCAGATCACAGTCCCCTCACTGCCCTCTCAAAGAAGGAAGGGCCCTCTGCATTAGCCAAAGCTCACTCACGTGCCCCGCTGCTCCTGGCCTCCACGGATCTCATCCCAGGAAGGGAGAATGAATCCGTAGCTAGAGGAGGCCAGAGGGTCAGTGGGGGGATTGCATGATGCCCTGTGAACCCTTCCTCTCATCCTATCTAGTGTCACTGTCTGACTGCCAACTAGAATGGAGCCCTGGGGTGCTCCCTGGTGCTGTCTGCTGTGTGCGGGGGATCACAGTCAGCACCCAGGGAAGCGTCTGCAGGTCTGCACCTAGAAGGGCATCCATCCTTTATGCTCGATGAATGAAAGGGCCCCCACCAGCCCCATCCCAGAGAGCTGAGTGGGCCTGGGGCCCCCTCTCATCCCCGGGCATGCCTGCTCTGTTCTCACCCAGGACACAGACCCCAGATGGAGTGTCAGATGTCCTTCTCCAAGGGGAAAAGAGCCCAGCTCAAGACCATGATGATGGTGAGGGCTGAGGCAGAGGCTTCTTCCTGGGGAGTGGGACGATGATCCTCGAGCACGACCACAGCCCCTGTAGCCGACCTTTCCACAGAGCCAGGCACCCAGGTGTCCTTACCCTACAGGACCCCACTGAGTCCCTGTAATAACTCTGCCCCAGTCAGAGGAGCCACCTGAGGCTCGAAGAAGTTGGGTGGCATTCCCCAGACTCCCAAGCAGGAGGTGGGCAAATGCCACTGGGCTGTGGAGGGGCAGGGTGCCCACCTTGTCAGCAGGTGGTCCAGGACCTCCTCGGTGGTAGCAAAAGCTTTGTATGTGGCCAGGAATGTGGAGACGTAGCTGAGGTCTCCGTCTAGGAAGGTGGGCAGCATGTGTTCTACTCGCTTCTTCAGCAGCTCCGCCCATTGGGGCCACACCACGCAGGTCCCATTGCTCTTCCCGGCTGAGGCCTTTCTAGCCTGAGGTGGGACAGGGGAGACATGTGGTCTTCACTGCGGTCACCAGGAGGGTTGGGGTTTGGAGCCCAGAGCAAACCCCCGGGCTCTCAGTGACGTAGGCAAAGAGGTGGGACAGGAGGGCCCACAGTAGTCAAAAGGAGAGAGGTGCCTGGCTGGTTCTGTGGGTTCAGGGTCTGCCTCTTGCTTTTGGATGAGGTCATGACTTGCACGACCTGAGAACGAGTCTGTCGTCAGGCTTCGCACTTATGGCTGGGTCTGCTTGAGGATCCTGTCTCTCCCTCTGTGTTTCCAACCCCTGTCTCTGTCTCTGTCTCTATCTCTGTCTGTCTCTCAACAAAATAACTCATGCAATCCTTTTAGGGAAAAAGGAGAATGGCAACAATAGGAGGATGTGAGGTGGGGGGGGTGTGAGTGGATGTTGGTATCTCAGGTCAGATGGTTAGCTGAGTATTGAAGGTCGCTCCCTGCACTAATGGCATCGTCCCTGTGATTTTTGAGGATGTATCCCAGGCTTGAGAACACAGAGACTGTTTCATGGGTGGGGGTGCTCAGGATNAGGGTGCTCAGGATTTGAGGGCATGTAGGATGTTCCGTGCAGTGCTGTGAGCTGGCAACTGAAGGGAATCACATGAACGTCCTGCATCTGTGAAGGGCTCAGTGGATGCAGTAACTGATGGGCCTTCTGGAATGTTCTGCAGCACAAGGAGGTGCCTGTTCCAGACCCTGGAGGGGCCCCAGGGATGTGTTCCTTCACAACCAAAGGGCAGAGCAATAGGCATAGGACCATGAGCCCCATACCCCTTTGGGGAAAAGTCTCCCAACTCCCCAGGATCTGGAGCAAGGGATGAGAGGTGGTTTAAGGTCGCTTTTCTGATATTCGTACAGATACGTGGGTANTGGATAGGGACTGTGCACGGGGCCAAGGCCGTGCAGGGCCCGGAGGGCAGGCTTGGGGTGGAGATGGGGATCCAGGTTCACATAGGAGCAGTAGTCTAGGAGGGAGCCCCAAGGAGCCCAGAGGCTGGTTTCTGGGATCTGGGTCCCTTTGTGCCGCATCGGTGCCCTGGGTGCTGGGTCCCTCCTGCACCTCCACTCACCCTGAGCCAGTGCTGGACTTTGTGGGCAGTAGGGGACTCCTTCCTGTCCTTCAAGGAGGTGGGGCATGGGATCCCATTGTTCAGCTCCTGCCCTGTCTCCTGTGTGGAGCTCTGTAAAGACAGTGCCTGGCAGCCAGGCGGGAGGCCTCAGAGGTCTGTCCGGCTGCCTTTGCTGGTCCTCAGACCCAGGGGACTCCCTTGCAGACACACCACACCCCAGGATGCACGCAGCTCCACCATGGAGAGAAAAGTGACACAGCTCGAGGGCCTTGGATTCACTGTGGCCCTGGTGAGAGGCACCCCAGGAATCCTCTTTCCACCCTGCCCACCGTGGCATCGGTGTGAACATGAAGGCATCACCAGGGTATCCACTGCCCTGCAACCTCCTGCAGCCCAGGGCAGGACCTCCCCCACGTTCCCCTCTTTCCCTGAAACGGGGGGAATGGNCAGGCCTTTGCTGGTCCTCAGACCCAGGGGACTCACTTGCAGACACGCCACACCCCAGGATGCATGCAGCTCCACCATGGAGAGAAAAGTGACACAGCTCGAGGGCCTTGGATTCACTGTGGCCCTGGTGAGAGGCACCCCAGGAATCCTCTTTCCACCCTGCCCACCGNGTCCACCCTGCACACCGTGGCATCTGTGTGAACAAGAAGGCATCACCAGGGTATCCACTGGCCTGCCACCTCCTGCAGCCCAGGGCGGGACCTCCCCCACGTACCCCTCTTTCCCTGAAATGGGGGGAATGGGGCTGCCCAGGGATGGCTCATAGAGGTGGCCTGGCCTGGCCTAGGTCGCTCGGTATTACCTTCTGGCACCTCCTGGCAAAGGCCCTGAGGTGTCGGGGGCACGGGTTGAGCCAGTGTCTGCAGCATTTGAAAAGTCCCTCACCCCGGGGTTTCTGGAAGCCAGAGCCCCGGCAAATGGGCACTCAGCAAGAGAACATCTTTCACTATCGAATGTCTCCAGCCAAGGGAGCCTGATAGGGGACTGCAGTAGAATGTGGGTGCCTGGTGACTGGGGTTCCAAGTTCCGTTGAGGTCGGTTATCAGGGAAGTGACTTCACTTCCTGGGATCCCCTCCCTGAGTCCAAACCTGGACTAGCACCTACACAAACAGTGCCCTGGGCTGCCGACGGCTCATCCGCTTTCTGCATGCCATGCCACGCCACATGCGTACCCAGTGACACCAGCACACCCCTCTCCACAGGCCCCAGGGAAGGTCTGGGTGCAGCCAGGGCCCCAGCTGAGAAACACCCGGGGCTCTGACGCAACTCTCCATCTTCCCTGTTTTGGACCCTGGAGAAGCCTTTGTGCCTGTCAGGGATGGTCTGTGTCTTGCCTGTGCGATAGGGATTATTCCAGCATGTACTTCTTGCAGAAGTCCACAGGCATAGGTGGGATACCATCTAAGAAATGGGGGGAGTGGTATCACATGTAGGGAATACCTGCCACCACATGTTCTTCCTTTTTCACCTTCTCTGAGTCTGTAGCTCCTCCGATCCCACCCACAGTCCCCAGTGTTGTGTGTGTATCTGTGCACATGTGTGTGCCCCAATACTCCTATTTTGCAGGCCCAGAAGATGACAGTCCCATCTAGGGGCAGATGGGAAATAGCTTTCCCAGGTCTTAGGCTTTCTAATTTCCAAGGCAAACCCTGCAGAAGGGATTGGAGCCTTGGCTTAGAGAGGCTGACCCCACCCTTACCCATAGACGCTGCCAGTCATGTGTCACAAGCCATTCCTCCTTTTCCCTGGGTGTCATGTGGGCAGGGGTGCTGTCAGTGGGCTGCCCTGGCCTGGGCTCCTCCTCAGACAGGTATGTGCTGGGATGCCTCCTGCCTGGGATGTCGATGCTTCTTCTCACCCCCATCCCATCTCCAGGTCTACAGCCAGTTCCAAAACACAACCTCTTGCAGAGCTCCCAGTGAGTAGCTAGGTTCAGCCATGGCCCCAACTTTGAGGACACTCAGAGAGCTTGGTTCAGGCCTGGTTCTGCCTTCTTACCAGTCTGTGATTCTGGGCAAGGCTTGGACCCTGCTGGGGTCTTCCCCTTCTGTCCCCAGTGGCTCCCTGTGTTCCCCATCTCAAGTGTACTCATCCTTGTGTAAACCCACCCGTGAAGTGTAGCCTGGACTTAGTAATTCACTTCCATCACACAAAAGATGGCAGCTTGACCGAAAGCCCCTTCCGAGATTTGGTTGTAATAGCTCACTGCCTGTCCGTGAATCACTCTGACCCCTGTCCTCGCTCAGATGCCCACGGAGGGGAACAAGCCCCTCTGTGGAACCATGACACAGACACGTGCGTGTGGCCTGGCCCTGAGGGACAACAGACAGAGGAGAACTCAGGCCCTCGATGTGGACTGAATCTTACCAACGCCACTGAGTGAGCTGAGGTTTTAAGTGAAGTAGGTCATGTTTTGCAATTGACAAAAGCCCCAACCTCCTGAGAGGTTCTGGCAGGAGCCCCCAGCTGAGCACTTCTTTATTCCTGGTCCCCTTGCCTGTGAGACAGGGTTTGTGGGTTAAGGCACTGAGTGTGGGGAAAACGGGGTCTCACAATAGGAGGAGCAGGGCACCATGACTGTCCAGCTGCTGTGGCCCTGCCCCTCTGTCCCCCCACCCCCTTTCTCCTCCTCAGCCTCCTCCAGCCACCCTGGCCTCCTGTCTGACGTCCACTCCGGCAAGGTCAAGTTCTGCCTCCAACAGTCTTCTGCACCACGGTGCCCTCTGCTGGGCTACATAGACTGGGATTGGTGCAGGGCTGGCTCCTCCTTCCCCTCTGCAGGAAATCTCACTGTGGCCTCAGCACAGCCTTTTCAGACCCCTCACCTGGCCGGTGTTCAGGACCCAGTTGTCGCACTTTTCTCTTTTTCTATGGAACAATTGCTCTTTCCATTTACGTTTTTGTTTCATGTTTTGTCCATCTTCCCCTCTAGACCCTGAGCTCCTCGAGGGAGGACCTGGTTGGCTTAGCAGCATTGGCGCTGAGTCCTCAGGGCCCAGTGGCTGAATGAACAGGTGAGAGCATCCATCCCACCACTGACCAGCTCAATTGTTAGAGCCTAAGTGACTTTGGTCATTTGTATGTACTTTTCTTTTCTTTTGTTTTGTTCTTCAAGAAAACTCTGTTCCCGTTGTGGGACTCAAACTCATGACCCCGAGATCAACAGCTATATACCCGACTGACTGAGCCAGCCAGGTGCCCCTCTGGTCATTTGTTGTTGTTATGTTTGAAAATTNTTGTTAGCGCCTAAGTGACTTTGGTCATTTGTACGTACTTTTATTTTCTTTTGTTTTGTTCTTCAAGAAAACTCTGCTCCCGTTGTGGGACTCAAACTCATGACCCCGAGATCAACAGCCATATACCTGACTGACTGAGCCAGCCAGGTGCCCCACTGGTCATTTGTTGTTGTTGTTATGTTTGAAACTTTTTATTATAAAAAGAAAAAATAAGGAACAAAGCACCTTGGATTATTTTTACAAAGTCATTGTAAATTAGTAAAACAAAGCAAAACTTCCTTCTCCAGACTCTCTTGTAACTAGATGTAGCCAAGTGAGAAATTCTTTTTTTTTCTTTTTTTATAATAATTTTTTTATTATATTATGTTAACCACCATACAGTGCATCCCTGGTTTTTGATGTAAAGTTCGGTGATTCATTAGTTGCGTATAACACCCAGTGCACCATGCAATACGTGCCCTCCTTAATACCCATCACCAGCCTATCCCATTCCCCCACCCCCCTCCCCTCTGAAGCCCTCAGTTTATTTCTCAGAGGCCATAGTCTCTCATACTTCATTATTCCCCCTTCTGATTACCCCCCTTTCTTTATCCCTTTCTTCTCCTACCGAACTTCCTACTTCTTATGTTTCACAGATGAGAGAAAACATATGATAATTGTTTTTCTCTGCTTGACTTATTCCACTTAGCATTATCTCCTCCAGTGCCATCCATTTTTAAATAATAATATTTTGTATTATGTTATTCACCATACAGTACATCCCTAGTTCTTTATGTAAAGTTCCATGATTCATTCCTTGCGTATCATACCCAGTGCACCATGCAATACGTGCCCTCCTTAATACCCATCACCAGCCTATCCCATTCCCCCACCCCCCTCCCCTCTGAAGCCCTCAGTTTATTTCTCAGAGGCCATAGTCTCTCATACTTCATTATTCCCCCTTCTGATTACCCCCCTTTCTTTATCCCTTTCTTCTCCTACCGAACTTCCTACTTCTTATGTTTCACAGATGAGAGAAAACATATGATAATTGTTTTTCTCTGCTTGACTTATTCCACTTAGCATTATCTCCTCCAGTGCCATCCATTTTTAAATAATAATATTTTGTATTATGTTATTCACCATACAGTACATCCCTAGTTCTTTATGTAAAGTTCCATGATTCATTCCTTGCGTATCATACCCAGTGCACCATGCAATACGTGCCCTCCTTAATACCCATCACCAGCCTATCCCATTCCCCCACTCCTCTCCCCTCTGAAACCCTCAGTTTGTTTCCCAGAGTCTGTAGTCTCTCAGGGTTCATTCCCCCTTCTGTTTACCTGCCTTTCTTCTTCCCTTTCTTCTTCTACCAATCTTCCTACTTCTTATCTTCCATAAATGAGTGAAACCATAGGATAATTGTCTTTCTCTGCTTGACTTATTTCACTTAAGAAGATGGGGTCCATATATAGAGTGGAATATCACTCAGCCATCAGAAAGAACGATTACCCAACATTTGCAGCAGCATGGATGGAACTGGAGGAGATTATGCTAAATGAAAGCAATCTCTTGATTCTTTTCCCGACATGTCTTTAGGTAGTAGATGGTCTTCCAGTTGTCATTGGGAGAACACTGTTCTGGAGACCAGTGTCTAGACCTGGATCAGTCACACACTTTCTGTGTGACCATTAACATGTTGTATATCTTTCTGCAGCATCTGCTTTCTCTCCTGCAAAATGAATGGACAAAGCAGGTACTATGGGTTCTTCTAGCTCCAAATTTCTGAGATGATAAGAATTTATTATCTTGAATCTCCCCCCTAATTAGACCTCAGATGACAGACCATTTCAGCTGGAAATGAAGAGAGTAAGTGAGTTGTATGGACTAACTACCCTTCCAGGGCCCTGGTGAAGTATTCAGCTGTGACGTAGATTAAAAATTCTCTGTGCACACTGTGTTTTCTCTTCATAATGAAGGGAGATGTGCACAAAGGAATAAGGTTGTAGGGTATTAATTTGCTTCTGCTCTGCTGGGTCAATTGACACTCAAGAGGTTAGGTGTTCATCATCCAAACACGCACAAAGTTCAGGAAAGGAAGAAGCCTAGAGCTTGGTTACTTTGGACAATTTACAGGTCCATAGGGACCACTTCTTAAGATGACCCAGAGGAGAATTCAACTTTTTAATGGTCCTCTTGCTCATGCCAATATCACATAATGACCAGAGGTTGTCTCTAGAGAGCCGTGATAACTCTTGTCTCACTGATTACTCTATTGCTAAATGTTTCTCTGTGGTAAGGAAAAGTAGTTAACAAAGGCTTGTTGGATATTCCAGTGAACCTTCTGAAAACTGTTGTGGTTACAAAGTGATTAACTTATGTAAACGAATCAATGTGGCCAATGAACCAAGCTATGCACACAGAACGTATCTGGGAGGCGGAGAATCCCAAAGCTTAGTCACACTCAGGAGAGCAATGTGTAGTATTTAAAGGTGAATTCCAGAAGAAAAATGAAAAAAAAAGAACCATGAGAATGATGTCTTTGATTCAGAAAGACTCAACATGAAATGATAGACAGTTGAAAGATGGTTCTAGAATTTATACATGTTGCTTTCGCATAGATTCCTGGAGCAAAAGTAAAAAATCCTTGCATTTACAGGAAGCCGGTCAGCTCAAGGGGCTCTCCTCAAGCTTCCACTGTGTACCTGGTACCCATCCTATCTGCAGTCAGCAAATGTCACCAACCCTCTCTTGTGCCAGTTGTTATGTCCCAGGGGCAGATGGATTTTACTCTGCTATGTAGAATAATAGATCGGAGGGGTGAGTGAGTTAGCCTGAGATTTAAAATCTATGTGACTGTTGGAAACAATTATAGAGGGGAAAGTCAGAAAGAGAGATTTTGTGTGAAAAGGATAAGTTAGATTTGGCTTGTTGCATCATAATCGTATGTCTTGAGTGTAGAGCATCAAATTTTTTCCATTAAGAGATCATTAGTTTCCTTCTTAGCCCTAACTCACTATGAACATCAACATCAGGGTCATTGTGGCACTTTTGTATGAATTACAATTAGTTATGATGTGGTTGCAATTACTGGTTTTTGGGGAAAAAATGTTGCTTTACTACCATTAGGTGAAAAATCGGAACGGGGATCCCCATCTGTAGGTGTGTGATGTGAATA
>NW_023230937.1:0-876 GCF_002007445.2 Ailuropoda melanoleuca
CTAATCACTGTGTTCTCTTCAAACATACCTGGTGATACAGGCCCATTCTAGACCTGCTTCAAGTTAGACCTGGTTGTTCACGAGTTTCCCTCCTGGGCTCTGAGCTTTGTGAAAGCAGAGGCTATCTTGTTAACCTACGGAGTTCCCCAATGACTAATACAGGGCCAAGCATACCAGTAGTATACAGTTACATTAACAGAAAAGGACCAAAGAGTGTAGGAGCTTGGTAGGACCTCAAAGATCATTTAATTCAAGCCCTTCATCTTGCAACAGAGAAAACAGAGACCAAATGACTTCCTCAAAGTTACACAGCAAGTCAGTAACAGGTCCAGGACTGGACCTCAGGCTTCTAGACTCCCCAAACCAGAAGAATGGCAATTAGAGCTGTTTTTCTACCTGACACACAAGAGATCTCCTCTGCTTACTGTTTAGTTCAAAGACTACTAGGCCTTGCAATGGGAGGTCTGAGACTGAATCTGGAACTGCTGCATTCCAAATAGTTGAGACTCTGAGTATCAGGCCAAGTACTTTGTCTCAGGACAGAAAGGCTCAGAAAAAGCAGGCAGAACCATCCTTGTTTGATGCAAAGGCCCCAGGAAGCCTTGGGCTACAGGCCTGGGCACAGGATCAGGAAGAGTTTTGTTGTGATGAAGCTAAAGAAACTTGGTGGGGGGAGGGATGGAAGATAGGAGCAATGAGAGATTCCTGCCCAGCAGCACCAACACTGAGAAAGCATGCCTGGTGAAAAGGAAAAGGACTGTATTAGAAGCTAAAGGCTGAGGAAATGGAAGAGGGGGTAATTTCAGGACATGGCAAAGACTCCCCAGGGAAGCACCTGTCTAATTTGAGGCTTAATGGTATAGACATAAAAAAAAA
>NW_023230938.1:0-876 GCF_002007445.2 Ailuropoda melanoleuca
AAAGGTTTGAATACTTCAAAAAAGAAGTTATACAAACAACCAGCAAGCATATGAAAATGCACTCAACAGTATTATTCATCAGTGACTTTCAAATTAAAATTATAGCACTAACAAGAGAAAGGCTTAAATTAAAAAGATTGACGGCATCAAATATTGCTGTGGATATGGAGTGAGGAAACTCTCACACTGTTGGTGAGTGAGTGTGTAAACTATTACAGCAACTTTGAAAAAATTCTAGTAGTTTCTTATAAAACTAAATATAAAATTCCTCAGTGACTCATATTTGCAAAAAATACATGTATTCACAAGAAGAAATCCATAAAAATGTTCACAAGAGCTTTATTCATGATAGCTGACAATTTTAAACAGCTAAAAAGTTCATTAACAAGAGAATGAAAAAGGAAACAAAACAAAACAACTGTGATATATTCATAAAACAGAATATTGCTTAGCCTAAAAATAGAAGAAGCCATGGATACATGCAAAAATAATGATGCATCTCAAAAACATTATGCAGAGTGAAAGAAAACTTTAGAATATGTGAAGTCAATCTACAATGAAAATCGTCATAACCATTGTTGCATCTGGCTGGGGTTGAGAGAAGTAGAAATTGATTGGGGAGGGACACAAATGACTTTTCTAGGGGTGATGGTGATGTTCAATATCTTGATGTAACAAAACTATATTCATGTGACAAAACTCAGCAAATGGCACACTTCACATTTGTGCATTCTGTTCATTACGCTTCCACTAAAATAAGTAAATGACAATATTGAACTCTGGTTAATGATATTCAGGCTGAAGTCTCTAGGAGTGAAGTATACCGAGTTAATAACTAGGGATTAAACACATCCAACCTACGATAGATGAATTGCA
>NW_023230939.1:0-876 GCF_002007445.2 Ailuropoda melanoleuca
GGACAGACAGCCGTGTGCTCCCGTGCTTCTCCTGACCTGTGTGGGCTCTAGAAGGAGGCAGTAGCTTTCATGGTTTCTTGCCTGATTTTCTCATTCTGTCTTTCCCCTGAGCTTGAGAGGGATTTCAGTAAGCAGTGACGATACTGTTGAAGATCCTGGTGGGGGCAGGGAGGGGGGTCTTTGGGGACCCACAATGTTGCATGTTCTCATCCGCGTGTCAGCGGGGCTGGAAAGGGTCATCTTTGCATCATGTCTCTTGCTGTACAGGTGCTCACAGAGAGCTGAGCTCTGGTTGGCATCTGGACCCATACCCAACTACGTCCGCTCTGTTCTTCCCGGGAAGCACAGTGAGGCAGAGGGTGGCCGTGCCACTTCCGAAACTTGCTACCAAGAAGTTGGTCATAGGGTACCGAATTAGTCGCCGTGCCCCAGGGTGTATGTTGTTGGTCAGTCCTGGTATGAAAGCGTGGAATCCCAGTGACCGACGACAAGACAGAGAAGCCAGGGCTCAGGGTCGGTGACCACAGCCTGCTCCTGACGGGCCAGCAGGGGGAGCGTGCCCGGGGCAGGGCTTCCTACTCTGCCTGGCATGTGAGATACTGTTCTTGCCCTACCCTGTGTGGACTTGGAGTTCTTGTGCTGGAGCCCCTCGCCTCCTCTCCTCCGTGGCTGGTGTCTCCCTCCTTCCAGTTAGCCCTCGATCACGAGTGTGCGTGTGCCGGGACGCTTACCGGGGTGCAAGGCAGACTCCCACACTCACGCACCTGTTGAGCGGTTCCCGTGTGCCAGGTGCGGAGCTGCAGCCGGAACGCAGAGAACAGGGTGCGGTGTTCCTTTCCTCTGGGGAATTTCAGAATGGGCATTCATGCCCCCCCC
>NW_023230940.1:0-876 GCF_002007445.2 Ailuropoda melanoleuca
CGCCGGCCGGCGGGCGGAGACGGACCCGGGATCTGTCCGAGCAGGAAGCTAGCAGGATCCCGGTGGCCGCCGCCCGTCTCAGAGCTCGTCCACGTCGTCGTCCTTTTCGCTCAACTTCATCACCTTTCACCCCGCCCTCCGCCGCTCCGGCCACAGGTAGCCTCGCTGCCGCGCACCTGCCCTCGCGTCCGCACGGGTGAGTGACGCGGAGCCCCGGCTTCGGGGCGCCAGCGTCAGGGCCTCGCTGTCCCGCCCTGCTTCGGGGCTTCCTCGGGCCGTCCGGGGGCGGACGGCTGATTTCACCTCCCGAGGACGCGTGTAGGTGAAGCAGGTGATGGTGGGCCCGGCCGGCGGCTCACTAGTGCCAGGGCTGGTTCTCATTTCCACAGACACTGAGAGTCTCCTTTAATGGGTTTATCTTCCCCAAGATACCTTTGTGTATCTGCTGTAGCTCCCAGGTAAGGAGGGCACTCAGGGGGCCCCCTCTGACTTGGACACGCCGTGATAGTTTTAAGTGAACAAGCTTCAGATTCAGTGTAGGGATAGTGCCGTTTGTTCTGAGATGCGAGGGTCAGGTGCCAGCCACCATTAAATTAATAGTTTGATCGTGTAGGAGACTAGGTTGGGACTCTCTAACGCTATAATTTTAGTCTTTAGGTTGTCCAGTACTTTGAATATGTTAATTTGTATAGGGGCTACTGAACAAGCTTTTTATATTTGTTGATTTCCAAAAACTCCTTAAAACTATTAAAATGCTTCAACTCCGGGATTTTAAGTAGAAAATGATTTGGTAGGGTTATTACTAGAACATCCGTGTCGGAAATACTATTTCTCGGGGCGCCTGGGTGGCTCAGTCGTTGAGCGTCTGCCTTCCTC
>NW_023230941.1:0-271 GCF_002007445.2 Ailuropoda melanoleuca
TCTAGCCAGTGTTTTATAAATTCCATAAATAATTCTTTCAAATAATACAATTACTTGAACAGGAAGTATATTTTTTTTAATGAACTGCTTTTTGCAAGACAAAACTGTTGAGCTTTTTTTTTTATTATATTATGTTAATCACCATACAGTACATCTCCGGATTCCGATGTAAAGTTTGATGCTTCATTAGTTGCGTATAACACCCAGTGCACCATGCAATACGTGCCCTCCTTACTACCCATCACCAGTCTATCCCATTCCCCCACCCCCT
>NW_023230941.1:305-6534 GCF_002007445.2 Ailuropoda melanoleuca
AGTCCATAGTCTCTCATGTTTCATTCCCCCTTCTGATTACCCCCCTTTTCTTTATCCCTTTCTTCCCCTACCGATCCTCCTAGTTCTTATGTTCCATAGATGAGAGAAATCATATGATAATTGTCTTTCTCTGCTTGACTTATTTCACTTAGCATTATCTCCTCCAGTGCCGTCCATGTTGCAGCAAATGTTGAGAATTCGTTCTTTCTGATAGCTGAGTAATATTCCATTGTATATATGGACCACAGCTTCTTAATCCAGTCATCTGTTGAAGAGCATCTCGGCTCCTTCCATGATTTGGCTATAACTGTTGAGCTTTTTCAAAGGAATGTCATCACTCTTTAGTACTTGCGTGGAGAATTATAAAACTCAAAGACATTGCCAAAACCCTCAAAGGTGCAACTGATCAACAGACAATTCTGTAAGGGAAGTCAATAATAAGATTGATTAGTTGGAATTACAGTAAGACCCTACAGCTGAGAATGAAAAGAATCACAGATAGCCTCTGGAGGACTTGCATATATAAAGGGAACTACCTACTACCTTTCTTGGTGGCTCAGCATGAACAGTAAATGTACGAGCAATCTCTATGTATACCGTAAAACTTAAATCTTAATTAGGAGCTCCAGGCAGATTATTTTATCACCATGTATCCTCATCACTCTGCTGACACTTTTTTATACAAGGGTGAGTAAGTACAGTGACGGGGCACAGGCTCCTTATGCAGTAGTAAAGACATTGCCATTTGCCACTAAGGCATCTAAAGACAGAAATAATGTTTTCAAAGCATTCCAGGTGAACAGAAACCAGCTAATATAAACAAACCAGGTCGAGGATGGCTTTAAATGGTCTAAATTTCCAGTAACACAATTGAGAGCGCATTGCAATTAGGATAATCTATAAGAAGACTTTGTTGACAAGCAACTCCCTCCTTTAGGTGTTTGGAAAGCTTCACAATGACAAACCTATGAGCTTTCAAAATTAAAACAAAAGGGCTTGTAAAATTAAGCAGAATAATCAAATGCAGGTGAAAAATATTAAAAATCAGGTTTAGATGAAATGATACAATGTAAACAGTAGTACAGGAAGGAACTAGATATATGTAATGACAATAAAACTGTACATGATGTATACTTCCAAAAATCTTTGAGGAAAATTTCAGAATACTACAGAGTGTAATGGTGGTGGATTTATATCGAAGCCTGTTTTGGACCCCTTCCTTGCATGTGTTTCCTCCAAGGTCCTGGAATGGACCCTAACAACCATTTACTCACAACTTTGACTTTTTATTTTCTTAAAGAATTCCCCTCAGACTAGACAGACTTTGGGTTCAATAGAACCCACCCTGCATGTGGAGGTAAAATTCTTAGACTCAGGTATGTTTTTATCAGAGCTAAATGCCAATTCTACTGTTTGTTAGTGGTGTAAACTTGAGCAAGATACTTAATATCCCTTAGCCTCAGTTTCTACATCTGTAAAAGAAGATAATAATAGTACTAACACTGCAGAGTTATTTTCATATTTATATGAAGTCATTCATATAAAGTACATAATGTATGTTCAACAAATGTTATTGTACTATTGTTCTGATCAACTTTGGAGAGCTTTAAGGGCCTTGATACTTACTGAGCTAAGAACTGACATGTTTAATTTGAAAGGTAAATTTTTATTTTATAAATTTTCAGTATTTGCATGTAGGTATGCATAAAGTTAATGTGTATGAGGATTAATTTGGAAAATAAAAAGTAACTCCAATTTTCTGTTTTTCACCTTATCATTTAAAAAATTTAAAAGAGATTTTTTTAAAAAAAGCAACTTCCATTAGAAAACTACATTGATGTTTATATTTATTCCAGTCTCCAGAGATTGTTTTCCTCAGTGCTCATAACTTTTATAAATCAGGAAAAATTTCTGAATTACTGTTTAATTAGTGTGTGATGGCTTCTTTACAATGAGTAATTATTAAACTGATTTACAGATTTTAGAATGGATTTTCACCACATTTTTTCACACAAAAATAAACTCCAAATGGATGAAAGACCTCAATGTGAGACAGGAATCCATCAAAATTCTAGAGGAGAACATAGGCAACAACTTCTATGACATCGGCCAGAGCAACCTTTTTCACGACACATCTCCAAAGGCAAGAGAAATAAAAGATAAAATGNTATCATTGGACTACACTACCAAACAGAACAAGTTCTTGGTAGATGGTAACATGTGAACATCTTCAGACTCTTCATAAAAGTGTTTTCAGACTTAAACAATGACCAATGAAACTTTGTTTTCAAATGAGCTTTTGGAAAAAACAGTTAAAGTTGAAAAGAGAAATGAATAAACATCTCTACTCTCCCTGTTTATTCCCATTTACTATTTTGCATGGAGATTTTTGGATGCATGTTTCCAGACTGAAAACCAGGGAAAAAAACAACCATGGAAACCTAATTCATCTGAACTTTTTGCATGTACTTTCAGAGTGCAGTGAAACACACTGAGCAATTTGATAGTCTTTCAATTTATATGCTTCTGTAAGGATGATTCCTTTTATAAAGATGGGGTTTTTTGTTGTGCTCTTTAAATTTAATTAAGTTAGCCAACATTTAGAATATCATTAGTTTCAGATGTAGTGTTCAACGATTCATTTGTGTATAACACCCAGTGCTCATCACATCATGTGCCTTACTTAATGCCCGAAANGTACTAGAACTGATAAATGAATTCAGGAAAGTCACAGGCTAGAAAAACGAAATGCACAGGCTAGAAAAACAATATACAGAAATCCATTGCATTTCTATACACAAATAATGAAGTAGCAGAAATTAAAACACAATCCCATTTTCAATTGCATCAAAAAAATTACATAGGAATAAACCTTACCAAAGAGATGAAAAACCTGTTCTCTGAAAACTATAAAACATGGATGAAAGAAATTGAAGATGAAACAAATGTAGACAAACCATAAGAGACTCTTAATCATAGGAAACAAACTGAGGGTTTCTGGAGGGGTGGTGGGTGGAAGGATGGGGTAACTGGGTGATGGGCATCAAGGACAGCACGTGATGTGATGAGCACCAGATGTGATATACAACTGATGAACGACTGACCTCTACCTCTAAAGCTAATAATAGTCTCTATGTTAATTAATTGAATGTAAAAAAGAAAGAAACAAATGGAAAGCTCTTCCATGCTCACAAAGTATGAGAACAAATATTGTTAATATATCCATACCACCCAAAGCAATCTACAGATTTAATGCAATCCCCATCAAAATGCCAACAGCATTTTTCATAGAACTAGAACAAACAATCCTAATATTTCTATGAACCCACAAAACACCCCGAATAGCAAGAACAATNGACCCCGAATAGCAAGAGCAATCTTGAAAAAAGAACAAAACTGGAGGAATCATAACCCCACATTTCATGATATACTACAAAGCTGCAGAAATCAAAACACTATGTTACTGGAACAAAAACAGACATGTAGACCAATGAAACAGAACAGAGAGCCCAGAAAGAAATCCATGATATATGGTCAATTAACCTCTGACAAAGGAGGCAAGAATACGCAGTGGGAAAAAGACAGTCTCTTCAGCAAATGGTTCTGGGAAAACTGGAGAGCTAGATGCAAACGAATGAAACTGGACCACTTTCTCACACCATACACAAAAATAAGCTCAAATGGATTAAAGACCTAAATGTGAGACCTGAAACCATAAAAAGAAGAGAGCACAGGCAGTGATTTCTTGGACATTGGCTGTAACAGCAATATTCTAGATATGACTCCTGAGGCAATGGAAATTAAAATGAAACAAACTATTGGGACTATATCAAAACAAAAATCTTCTGCAGAACAAAGGAAACAACCAATAAAACTAAAAGACTACCTACTGAATGGGAGAAGATACTTGCAAATGACATACCAGATAAACCATTAATATCCAAAATATATAAAAAACTTATAAAACTAATACCCCCAAACCCCAAAAATCCAAAGAAAAATAGGCAGGAGACATGAATAGACATTTCTCCAAAGAAAACATCCATATGGACAACAGACATAAGAAAACATGCTCAACAACACTAATCATCAGGGAAATGCAAATCAAAACCACCATGAGCTATCACCTCACACCTGTCAGAATGGTTAAAATAAAAAGCACAAGAAACAGCTTTGGTGAGGATGTAGAGAAGAAGGAACTTCTTGTGCACTGTTGGTGGGAATACATATTGGTGCAGCCACCGGAAAATAGTAGNTGATCGAGCCCCACATCAGGCTGTTCTGCTATGAGCCTGCTTCTTCCTCTCCCATTCCCCCTGCTTGTGTTCCCTCTCTCACTGTCTGTCTCTATCTCTGTCAAGTAAATAAATAAAATCTTAAAAAAAAAAAAAAGCACAAGAAACAGCTTTGGTGAGGATGTAGAGAAGAAGGAACTCCTTGTGCACTGTTGGTGGGAATACATATTGGTGCAGCCACCGGAAAATAGTAGCAAGTTCCCCAAAAATTAAAAATAGAATTACCATAGATCCAGTAAATTCACTATTGGGTCTTTACCCAAGAATATGAAAACACTAATTTAAACAAGTGGAAGTTCCCCTCCGTACATGGCTTTTGTTATGTACATAATACAAAATAGCATCAATGTTGAATAGCATGATTATGTGCAATACATAACTGCATAACAACTGTACACATCAGCGGATCTGAGAACCAAGGCACATGAAATTGAAAGCAAAACTGAATGCTTTAATATAAGTCAAAACCAGGATTGAACACTGCAATAAATCCGAAGTCCCTCCATGTACATACTTAACTATTTACAGCTAAAAACAGGCATTACAAGACCAATCTAACTATACTCATTTATATATAAAAAACACAAATTTCATACATCACATAAAGCTTCCATTAGAACGAAGTGATATTACCAGACAAGCATCAGTGAAGTATAATGCCTCTTCTAGTTGTCACTGCACNATCACTACACAATGCTGTAGATAATACAGCCCATGCAATACACCCAACAACACCAGAGTCCTATACCCAAGTACAATTGATAAGTTAAAGAAGCCCTCTGCAAGTGGTACTGGATACCACTAAGAAATCTGCAGCCATGCTGGTTAGGATTTTCAATGCAGATGGGTACAGTTACATTAAGAATTGGAGTATTTTAAAAAGCTTTATTCTTTCTTGAACCAAAACATTCAACAATAGGTACACTTGAAAAATTAACTTCTCAGATATCTTTGCAATTTAAAATTCAGATGCATTTTATTCCGCAGAGCGGCTGTATGTAAAAAACAANAGCAGAGCAGCTGTATGTAAAAAACAAATATAGTTTTAATTTCTTCTTATAAACAAATTAATCTGAGTGCAGTCCTACGCTACACAACATTTTTAGCAGTAAGAGTAATGCAGACATAGTATGGTAAGGCCAGCAAAATAAGCTTCAAAGGTATCTCAAGACCCTGTTGGCTTCATGGTTTTAGTCATGATAACCAGTTGTGATGTTTACCTGTCACAGAATGTCTTATTTTACAGCTTGTAGAAGACCAATTAACCACACTTACCTATGGCACCAAATACCAGTTTCATGGAAAGATATGATCCTCATTATAGCTTCCCTCCTACTTCCAAACAACATGCTGCAGAAATTAACAGGGTGATATGTCCCTGAAGTGTTGATGCTTTTGGACAGTGGTCTCATGGGGGTGACTTCCTTCTTACTCTTGCTGATCTCCTACACCATTATCCTATTCACTGTACAACATCATTCCTCAGTGGGTATAGCCAAAGCCTGCAGCATTCTGGCTGCCCACATCACTGTAGTGACTCTCTTTTTTGGGCCCTGTATTTTCATTTATGCCTGGCCTTTCAGCAGCTTCCCAGTGGATAAAGTCCTTTCTGTGTTCTCTACAGTTTTTACAACTATATTGAACCCCATTATCTGCACACTGAGAAACAAAGAGGTGAAATCAGCAATGCATAAACTGAAGACCAGGTATGTGAGTTCCAGGCTGCTCTCCCAGCTGTCTCTCACAAGATAGCTTTGTTGAACTGAGTAGACAAGAAGAAACTTCAGGAAACATAGACTTACTTTTTTCTTGTGGATCCAACATTTTAAAAAGTTACCTTATTTGTTTGAAATAATAAATGTATGTTCCTTGTTATGTATTTGAAGTAAAGAAACCTCACGTGATTATACAGTTTCTAAGCTAAGAAGTTGCTT
>NW_023230942.1:0-876 GCF_002007445.2 Ailuropoda melanoleuca
TAGGAAAGCATTTTTTTACTTTACTGGGGAAAAGATGCGTTGCTTGTGATACATTTATTCGACATGACCAGTCCTCTACTTTGGCTTCTCTGAGCAGCCACTGCCATCCTCTCATCCCACTGATCAGAAGTGATAGCAAACGAGGCTCAGTTTATCTGCCCCTGGAAATCCAGAGGAATCCTTTCCCTTTCATTCTGCTTCACCCAGAACAGATCCCTCTGATTGAGCGGTGTGGCCAGGCTCAGTCCCTATTCACAGCTCCATCTAGTGTGGCTGATTTGGGACTCCTCTCTACAAACGTGCTGATTACTTCAATTGAGTCTTCAGGTTCAGGCATTTAGCAGAGGCTTCAGATGCAAAATTGTTTACAAATTCAGCCTTTCTTGAGTCTGAACTCTGGATGTGAGAACTATATTTACATAAATCTATGAGTGCTAAAAGACAGGGACAGGTCCCATTAAATACTTATCGTGTCGGCTTCCCACTTGCCACAGGTGTGCTGGCATAGCTGGAAACCTGTAGATGTCTAATTCTCATCTTGGGCATTGTCAGGCTAAGATGAGCTGGATACATCTCTAGGTGAGAATACTCTTCAGTTCCTCTTCACAATCTCCTACCACTGAACTATCCTTAGACTTTGAATACATTTTTACCACTACCATCACCCCCTCCCCCTGTCCTGACTGCAATCAAGGCGCTGGATGTTTAATTCCTTATTTAAAACTTTCCTGGGGCGCCTGGGTGGCACAGGGGTCAAGCGTCTGCCTTCGGCTCAGGGCATGATCCCAGCGTTGTGGGATCGAGACCCACAACAGGCTCCTCCGCTATGAGCCTGCTTCTTCCTCTCCTACTCCCCCTGCTTGTGTTCCCTCTCTC
>NW_023230943.1:0-876 GCF_002007445.2 Ailuropoda melanoleuca
TATTTGACAACTACATTTGAATGGGCCTAGATTTGCATTAACAGAATTTTAGAATCACAACTGTGGAATCCCCTGTTGTTCTCTCTGAAAAGTTCAGCTTTTACTCAAACATTCTGTGATGGCAAATTCACGAATCCTGAGAAATTGAGTCACAGAGAGTCATAATGTCTCAAAGATGCATCTGGGAATGCTAGAGCAGTGCTCATGCAAGCTGTGAATGGTTTGCAGATGGAGAATATTTGTCTACCACGGCAGAAATACCCATTATGAAAGGAAGTCCCTGGGGTAACTCAAATATTCAATGCTGTGAGGAGGGAAATACAAATGCTTTGTGTATTAACCACATATCAGCTGCTTATACATGTCACTATCTAAAGTGTGTGGTATTATCCTCATTTTAGGGGTGAGAAAACCAAAGCTGAGAATGATTTCATGTCCGAGGTCAGCTGATATATGCCAGAGCCAACACTCTACTGGCACATCAGTCAGAAGCCTTGGGCAGGACAGCAGGAGGGAAGCTAGAGTCTCCTTGAGCAGTCAGCTTCTATCTGGCTCTATCTGGTAGGGGTCCCATTCTAGCTGTCAGCAAAACCTCTTAATCACTTCCCTCTCTGTACAGAGTAACAAGAGCAGATGTTCAATCAACTTACAGGGTTCATTAAGGTCCCATGGTGATTTATCTAAGACTAAAGTACCCACAAATCCTTACTCTTCCCTTGCTCAAATCCCAGGGCTATTCTGGGAAAAGATATAGGAGTGCATCACAAATTGGAATCACCTGCTGATCTTTAACAGTTCCTAAAGCCCTGGCCACCCCCAGACCAGCTAAATCACAATCTCTGAGGGGTAGAACACTGGCATTGGTATTTTTTTTTT
>NW_023230944.1:0-876 GCF_002007445.2 Ailuropoda melanoleuca
TCTAGGGCAGGATCATTTTCAGTGTGCTGTAAGAAATGCTGCCATGTTAGCCTTGGACAAGCCGATGAGATCTAGAAGGTGACGGCAATTGTACCCATTCCCAAGGAAACTGAGGTTCAAGTTGTAAAGGTCACCAGTACTTTACAAGTGTCCAGTACTTTAGAGTTTACATGTCTTCTTAATGACAGAACCAGGATTTGAACTGAAGTTCTTTCTGCTCCTTCCTGTATGCCAATGGCATTGGTTAGGATGAGTTAGGTTATGCTGCAGTAACAAATGGCCTTCAGATCTCAGGGGCTCGGCATAATCAAGCTTGATTTCTTACCCATATTCCATGGCAGCTGTGGCTTTGATCCACTTTGTGTGTACAGCAGGACCCAGCTGACAAAGCTGCCTCTACCTGGAACTTAGTCACTCCTGCAGCAGAGTGAAGAGCAAGAGCCGTGGACCCCACACTGGCTCTAGAACCCTCTGATAGAAACTGTCATTCTCAGTTCATTGGCCAAAGCAGGTCATGTAGCCTTATCCACATACAGCATAGCAGAGATGTTACCTTCCATGGGAAGGGGCCCCAAATAGGAATAAAAACATCTCAATTTATATTAGGAGAGTAATGTGTGAAGTCGTCTTGAGCCTCCCTGCCTTGTTCC
This sequence comes from Ailuropoda melanoleuca, assembly GCF_002007445.2. Lineage (NCBI taxonomy): Eukaryota > Metazoa > Chordata > Mammalia > Carnivora > Ursidae > Ailuropoda > Ailuropoda melanoleuca. The sequence goes on from NW_023230944.1 coordinate 651, forward strand.
ATGGAAGTATTCTTTAACAAATGCGATCCTGATTAAGAATTATCTCAGATATAATCAGCCAAGAGTCATTTTAAAAAATGAAAGAATTAAATAATGAAATGAATTTAATATTAAAGAAGCAACAGTTCTAAAATATGCCTGTTGAGCATGAAACCTGCTTTTGCAAAGAAAGCAACTTTCACTCTGGGAATAAACTTTCCATTTCTGGCAGGAAAATTGAATAACA
>NW_023230945.1:0-876 GCF_002007445.2 Ailuropoda melanoleuca
TTAAAAAATGCAGTTAAAGGAATGATAAAAATAGGCAAAAAGTTATCAGAGATTTTCAAATGTAGGATACTCAATGTTAGCATGGGTAGGATGACAAAGTCACATTCATACAATGCTGTGGGAGTGTAAATTGGTGTAACCTTTCTGAAAATCCATTTGGCAGTAGGTATAAAGAGCATGAAAATGTTCAGCTCATTTTGATCCAGTAATACCATTTCTGGGAATCTAGCCTAAAGACAAAAGACAAATGTGAAAATATATATAGGCACAAATATGTTGATCATTTCTTCATTTATCTGTTTAATGAATATTTATAGAGTTCCTACTATGTGTCTCATAGTGTATTAGCCACGGAGTCTATAATAGGCATCAAGACAGACCAGGTCTCCATTGAGTTTTTCCATTGAAGCATTTTTCTAATAACAAGAAATTGAATACAACTTAACTGTCCAACAACAGGGGAGATATTTTATATCTCTAGATACAGATGTAGATGTGGATACTGATATATCTATATATAGATTCCGATACACATCAATGGGAAAGTTATAAATTTTGATAGCAAATAATCACATGTATTGAGAAGTTAACCCTGTGACAGGACCTGTTGTAATCATGATTACATGTATCATCTAATTTTATCCTCATGCTGTAACAAATTACCAGAACTTGTAATGGTTAAAACAACACAAGTTTCTTTTCTTACAGTTCTGGAGGTCAGAAGTCCAAAATGGGTCTCACTGAGCTAAACTCAAGGTATTGGCAGGGCTGTGTCCTTCTGGAGGCTTTAGAGATAGTTTGTTTTCTTCCCTTTTCTGGATTCTTTCTAGCCTGGGTTTGTGGCACTCTGTATATCTTCAAAGTGAAAGGTCAGGC
>NW_023230946.1:0-876 GCF_002007445.2 Ailuropoda melanoleuca
TTTTTTTTTTCCTCCTGTTAATTTGTCTCATGTAAACTTAATTCTTAGTCCACCTGGAAGATCTCAAAAGATAGAGAATTTTTTCTTCTTTTCAATCTGCTAAATTAGTTAGCTGAGTTTTTATGTTTGACAATATAAAACCAAGGAGCTAAGATGGCAGAGTACAAGGAGGACCTTAGGCTTGCCTCGTCCCTGGAACACAGCTGGATACCAAATCATTCCAAATACCCGAGAAATCAATCTGAGGACTGACAGGATGAACTGCACAACTAGAGGGAGAGAAGAGACCACATTATGGAATGTAGGCAGTATGTAGACATGAACTGGGGGAGAAACGGGCCACAGGTGCGCAGAAGGGAGGAAGCCCTGTCATGCGTCATGGAGAGAGAGAGAGGAGCACACAGGGGATTGTGTAAGGAAAACACTTCCCCAAAGCCACTGACTGAGAAAACGAGAGGGGCTGATTTTTGTGAGTTTTTACAACCAGTGGGGCTCAAAGACTGGAGTTTAGAGGTCTGTGGCGGGATGGAGTGGAGCCCTGAGGGCTCTGCAGTGCTCCTGTGGAGAAGGAGGGCAGTTAGCCTGGGAGCAGACTGTGCAAGCTGAGGATCCCCTGGGATGCACTGGGGGAGATGGTTCCCCCTTCTTGGGGTGCATCTGAGAGAGATGGCATTGCCTCTCTGGGACAAAAGAGCTGGAGGTTGCCATTACTCACCCCTGCCCCTCAACATAAGCACAGAGACACCTGCTGAGGGCTGCTAACCTGGACACTGGCTCTTTCCTGTACTTTACCCCAGACTCCATGTCCTTGAGCTTTGGGGCAACTGCCCTTCTGGGACAAACTGGCACCAGCCACAGCATGGAACAACCTCCCCC
>NW_023230947.1:0-990 GCF_002007445.2 Ailuropoda melanoleuca
ATTTCCCTGGACTGTGTGGGGTCTCAGAGACCACTATGGGGCATTCTCGTCAGGTTTCCGCGACCACTTTCTCCCAATTTTCCCTATTCACGAAGGGTGATGATAGTGCTAAGACGGTCCCTGTACGGTGTTGATTCTGACGGACGTGTTTTGGGCCTTTTCGTTCCNCCGCCAGCAGTTTTGACAGGATTACCCCAGGGAGCAATCATTTCCTTGGAAGCGGGTTTTGGCCAAAATGTCTTTCTCAGTGCTGTATTCGTCGTGTTTCACTCACGGTACCAAAGCACCTTGATTCCTCTTCCACCTACCATGAGGCCGTCGTGACTTCAATGGCTTTCCTCTCACACTATGTTTCTTGGTTCTAAGGGCTGGATCCTCCCCAGGCCCCTACACCCAATGTGGAATCGGGGTCCCCAGTGAAAAGGCTGCTGTTCGCTGGAGGTGTTTTCCTGGACGCTCTGCTTTATTACCAATGAGAAGGGCGCTGAGTCCTCGAAAATCCTGAACCTTTTCATTCATGCTCCCTTACTCACGAGAGATGATGATCGTTGATATTTCCCTGGACTGTGTGGTGTCTCAGAGACCACTGTGGGGCACTCTCGTCAGGCTTCCGCGACCACTTTCCCTCATGTTTCCCTATTCACGAAGGGTGATGATAGTGCTAAGACGGTTCCCTGTACGGTGTTGTTTCTGACGGACGTGTTTTGGGACTTTTCCTTCCATGCCGCCAGCAGTTTTGACAGGATTTCCCCAGGGAGCAAAATTTAGTTGGAAGCGGGTTTTGGCCGAATTGCCTTTCTCAGTGCTGTGTTCATCGTGTTTCACTCAAGGCACCAAAGCACCTTGATTCCTGTTCCACCTTCCATAAGGCCGTCGTGACTTCAAGGGCTTTCCCCTCACACTGTTTCTTGGTTCTAAGGGCTGGATCCTCCCCAGGCCCCTACACCCAATGTGGAATCGGGGTCCCCAGTGAAAAGGCTGAGGTTCGCT
>NW_023230947.1:1261-2695 GCF_002007445.2 Ailuropoda melanoleuca
GAAGTGTTTTGGGCCTTTTCGTTCCAATGCCGGCAGCAGTTTTGACAGGATTTCCCCAGGGAGCAAACATTTCGTTGGAAGCGGGTTTTGGCCGAATTGTCTTTCTCAGTGCTGTGTTCGTCGTGTTTCACTCACGGTACCAAAGCACCTTGATTCCTGTTCCACCTTCCATAAGGCCGTCGTGACTTCAAGGGCTTTCCACTCACACTTTGTTTCTTGGTTCTAAGGGCTGGATCCTCCCCAGGCCCCTACACCCAATGTGGAATCGGGGTCCCCAGTGAAAAGGCTGCTGTTCGCTGGAGGTGTTTTCCTGGACGCTCTGCTTTATTACCAATGAGAAGGGCGCTGAGTCCTAGAAAATCCTGAAGGTTTTCGTTCATGCTCCCTTACTCAAGAGAGATGATGATCGTTGAGATTTCCCTGGACTGTGTGGGGTCTCAGAGACCACTGTGGGGCACTCTCGTCAGGCTTCCGCGACCACTTTCCCTCATGTTTCCCTATTCACGAAGGGTGATGATAGTGCTAAGACGGTCCCTGTACGGTGTTGTTTCTGACGGACGTGTTTTGGGCCTTTTCGTTCCATTGCCGCCAGCAGTTTTGACAGGATTTCCCCAGGGAGCAAACATTTCGTTGGAAGCGGGTTTTGGCCGAATTGTCTTTCTCAGTGCTGTGTTCGTCGTGTTTCACTCACGGTACCAAAGCACCTTGATTCCTGTTCCACCTTCCATAAGGCCGTCGTGACTTCAAGGGCTTTCCCCTCACACTTTGTTTCTTGGTTCTAAGGGCTGGATCCTCCACAAGTCCCTACACCCAATGTGGAATCGGGGTCCCCAGTGAAAAGGCTGCTGTTCGCTGGAGGTGTTTTCCTGGACGCTCTGCTTTATTACCAATGAGAAGGGCGCTGAGTCCTCGAAAATCCTGAACCTTTTCGTTCATGCTCCCTTACTCACGAGAGATGATGATCGTTGATATTTCCCTGGACTGTGTGGGGTCTCAGAGACCACTATGGGGCACTCTCTTCAGGGTTCTGCGACCACTTTCCCTCATGTTTCCCTATTCACGAAGGGTGATGAGAGTGCTAGGACGGTCCCTGTACGGTGTTGTTTCTGCCGGACGTGTTTTGGGCCTTTTCGTTCCATTGCCGCCAGCAGTTTTGACAGGATTTCCCCAGGGAGCAAACATTTCGTTGGAAGCGGGTTTTGGCCGAATTGCCTTTCTCAGTGCTGTGTTCGTCGTGTTTCACTCACAGTACAAAAACACCTTGATTCCTGTTCCAACTTGCATAAGGCCGTCTTGACTCAAGGGCTTTCCTCTCACACTTTGTTTCTTGCTTCTAATCGCTGGATACTCCCCAGGCCCCTACACCCAATGTGGAATCGGGGTCCCCAGTGAAAAGGCTGCTGTTCGCTGGAGGTGTTTTCCTGGACGCTCTGC
>NW_023230947.1:3091-3269 GCF_002007445.2 Ailuropoda melanoleuca
CCTTCCATAAGGCCATCGTGACTTCAAGGGCTTTCCCCTCACACTTTGTTTCTTGGTGGTAAGGGCTGGATCCTTCCCAGGCCCCTACACCCAATGTGGAATCGTGTTCCACAGTGAAAAGGCTGCTGTTCGCTGGAGGTGTTTTCCTGCACGCTCTGCTTTATTACCAATGAGAAGG
>NW_023230948.1:0-2352 GCF_002007445.2 Ailuropoda melanoleuca
AGGAATAAACCCAGTGTCTAAGTCCAGAGTACTGCCGGTGAGAAGGTCTCTAGGATGTCAGGCTTGAAGCACCCTCAGATAGAGTGAGGGTGGGCAGGGGCAATCTGACGAATTTGTCTGGTGTGTAGTTCAAATGTCTCACTTTGAGTGGCCCATAGAGGAACAGGCACAAAGATTGTCTATGTAAGAGCTATCGTTGCCATTTCCCTGCAATTTATTTCAAGTTGCCCAGCTTTCATTTGCCAGACTTCAGGAAAAAGGGCAGTTTCAGTTCTTAATGATTGTACGGTAAGAGAATGGGAGAATGTTGGAAACCTTAGTTTGAAGCGTCATAGTCAGAGACTCAAGGAAACCCGAAGGATTCAGGATCCAGTTCAGGTTTATAGGCAAACAACATATGTTCATAGATAATTCATCAGAACTAGCACCTAACACCTACAAAAGTGTGTTATNGAAAAGTGTTTTATTGAAATACAAACTTTCTCCCTAAAGTCACCTTCATTCCTGTCAAGGATAGCCAAATGAAGGTTAATTTGTTTGTAAAACAAGTCCAGTTTTTAACAAACGTGGCCTAATCATCTACATAAGCACAGCAAAAAATAGCAATTGACCCTATCATGTATAAGGTCTTTTCTTTTTCTTTCTTTCTTTCTTTCTTTCTTTCTTTCTTTCTTTCTTTAAAAAAAAAAAAAAAAAAAAAAAAAAAAAAAAAAAAAAAAAAAAAAAAAAAAAAAAAAAAAAAAAAAAAAAAAAAAAAAAAAAANCCTTTCCTCTTTTAAATACGCTTTGATGTAGCTTTTTATCGGAATTTTACATTGAACCTTTAACTGCATTTTTAAAGCCAAGAGCCAAGCCAAGTATTTCCCATCAGATTTGTCCACAAGATCTGTAGATTGGGGTCAATTGCTCTCATCTTGAGGTCCTCCAAATTTCCTGAAGTTCCTGCATCTGTCAGGAGGTGGCATTCTTTACTCACCTGGTAAGACTGAGGAGAACACTGTAAGTAAGGTATGAGGCCAACATTTCCAAGGGGCTTTATTGGCTCCATAAAGTCGGTCTGACTTTCTTAAAGCTGTCTCATCATATCTGAGTATATGCTTTGTGTCTCTGAAAGATGACTTTCCAGGGGCACCTGGCTGNNNNCTTTGTGTCTCTGAAAGATGACTTTCCAGGGGAACCTGGCTGGCTCAGTCGGTAGAGAGCACGACTCTCTCTCTCTCTTTTTTTCCCTTCATTTTTTTAAAGGTTTTATTTATTTGACAGAGAGAGTGACAGAGAGAGAGAGAGACAGCGAGAGGGGGAACACAAGCAGGGGGAGTAGGAGAGGGAGATGCAGGCTTCCGCTGAGCAGGGAGCCCGAATGTTGGACTTCCATGCCAGGACCCTGGGATCATGACTGGAGCTGAAGGCAGATGCTTAACAACTGAGCCACCTAGGTGCCCAAGAACATGACTCTTGATCTCGGGTAGATGAGTTCGATCCCCACGTTGGGTGTATGTAAAGATTACTCAGAAAATAAAATCTGGAAAAAAAAGCCATTCCAGTCAAAGCTTTGGTAATAGAACCAAACTTTCCAATGGTATCTTGTTACAAGGAACACAGACTCCCACTGACCTTAGGCAAATAATTTACAATTGCCATAAAAGAAATAAAAATATTTTATAATTGCCCTAAAAGAATCCTGGAGGGTTACAGGTATGGNAGAGGGTTACAGGTATGGAGAAAAGATAAGTATTTGAATTTGTTTATAAAAGAACATTTTTATCAAATTTTTTTAAGTTGTAGGTATCCTTTTTTTAAAGATTTTATATATTTATTTATTTATGTGAGAGACCAAGAGACAGATAGGAGAGAGATCATGAGCAGAGAGGAGAGGGAGAAGCAGGCTCCCCACTGAGCAGGGAACCTGACCATGACATGGGGTGTCATGAAAACGGAAGCATGTGCAAAACTGCGCATGAAAACAGCAGCGTAAAGCACGTTGCTTCACTCTATAGAAGCACACTGTATAGACACCATGTCTCAACTCACAACTTCTGTCGTGAAGATGGAAGCCTTGGCAAGAGTGTGTACGAGCGTGTAAAGAAAGTGCCATCTACTTAATTCTGAGAACCAAGTCTGTGTAGATAGAATACAATATCGAACCCACCTCATGACGAATGAATCAACCAGGGTTTTCTTCCCTGTGTGTTGAAACTTAAGGAAAGTGCCGTAAACCTAATAGTAGGTGAGAAAACTGGGTGGATAGCATNGTAAACCTAATAGTAGGTGAGAAAACTGGGTGGATAGCATCTTACAACCCACAACTTATGTCATGAAGATGGAATCCTTTGTAACGTTGTGTTGAAAGCA
>NW_023230949.1:0-876 GCF_002007445.2 Ailuropoda melanoleuca
TTTTTTTTTTCTGCTTTAGAACCAACTCTAAGATGGTAGCACATTTCTCCTAGATGAGGATGTGTTACTTCTAGGACACAAAGGGGCTCACTTAGTGCAGTGTCTTTCATTATCAGATGAAAAATGTAATTATTTGTCTTCGACTTTGGAGAGGATATACTAAAATGTTCCTGATCACTGGATCCTTAAATCTACTAATACGGCAGATGACTGTATCTTCATAGGGTTGATCTTCCTCGTCATAAAACATGGGTGCCTTACCATAGTCCACAGTGTACTAGTCACCTATTTCTCATCTGTCTAATCAGCATGATGTTACCAATATAATAAATCTGTGGAATAGCAAGGTGGTCTAGACCCGTTATATGATATTATACCAGAGAGAGGAGAGTTGAAATAATGATGATGAAAGCCTGTAAATGAACCATGTTTATTCTGTATGAATGCAAACTGTTTCTGTCCCCTTTTATAATTGGAATGGAAAGTAATTATTCACCAATTCAGTGGCGACCTGCCAGGGACCTAAGCCTTATTGATCTCCTCTAGTGATGATACCACAACTGACACAGCCACTGGGACTGGTTATAGTACTAGGGTATATCTGCAGTATGCCTCAGTAGGCTGTTTCTCAAAGATCCACCCTGTTTTTCAAGGGCCAAACTAGAGAATTAATCAGAGATATAATAATGCCCTTCATCCTTTAACGAACTGAACTCCACCCTCCCCATTCCCCAGTATATGATATGATATTGTTTGTTAATTCTATGTTGGCTGGTGGAGGGGAAGTTTAGAGCTTCCCACTTGGCCTTCCTATCATGCATCATAACTTACATCCCATAGGACAGACAACCTAGAAGTTCCACGATCTTACTGATA
>NW_023230951.1:0-876 GCF_002007445.2 Ailuropoda melanoleuca
GAGGGAACACAAGCAAGGGGAGTGGGAGAGGAAGAAGCAGGCTTCCACTGGAGGAGCCTGATGTGGGGCTCAATCCCAGAATGCCAGGATCACGCCCTGAGCCGAAGGCAGCCGCTTAACAACTGAGCCACCCAGGCGCCCCTTAAGAAGGTTAACACTGGAGATAAAATCTATAGTTTTAAAATCTGGCTCTTCTGCTAATCAGCTGTGTGATGATGGGACAATTACTTAGCCTCTCTGTGTCTGGTAAGTTATACAATGAAAATAGTATTTCCTGAATTTGGTGAACACTTCCTGTTTCTAAGCATTTATATTAAATGCTTTGTAGGGTTGTTATTCCTCTATCGTTCTTAGAGAAACTGACCGCTCAACAAGTTTAACCACTGGATAATGTGGGGAAGACAAATGCTGCATGTTCATGAAAGGACTTAATTTTCCTTTTTGGCATATAGAAGATATATTTTCTACCTGGATTTGTCCCACTCTTTCTGTCCTGCTCTACACAACTGCCAATTAAAGATGCTATGCTATTAGAGATATACAATGGAAAAAGCATGAATCCTTGAATTTATTATTTGGAGAAGAGCCATCAAAGAGAGCCTTCTGACAAATGATATTCACATCAGACTTGTTGTAAGTGGGAAATACAGCTTTATTTTTTAGACACTTAGATTTTTGGGTTTCATGTCATAGCAGATGTTGTTTTTTATAGGCAGAGAGATGTGCAGACCTGAAACTCGGTGTCAGAACTGATTGAAGAAAAGAGAGAGGGGGGCACCTGACTCTACTGGCCAAAAATTATGTGCTGGGTTAATTTCATTTTTCTGTAAGAAATTTAGAAATGAGACACTGATAATCTAAATCACTCAGCACAAC
>NW_023230952.1:0-876 GCF_002007445.2 Ailuropoda melanoleuca
TTAAAGATTCTTCTGTACATTTGTTGTTGCTGTTGCAAATGATGCCTTTTTTTCCCCTACAGTATTTTTGAGACGTAATTTACATGTGATCAAATGCACCCACTTCAAGTGTACAATTCAGTGAGTTTTGGCAAATGTATACAGTATGCAAATGGTATTTTCATTGAATTATGTTTCTCAACAGTGTATTGCTGGTATGTGGAAATGCAAATCGTGTCTGTATTTTCATCCACTATCTACTCATCTTGCCTGATGTGCTCATTAATTCCAGTAGTTTGTGCTCAGATTTTTTTGGATTTCCTATAAATAATTATATCACCTGCAAATAATGATAGTTTTGTTTTTTACCTCCCACTCCTTGTACTTTTAAATATTAATCATACTTTTTTTTTCTTTTAGTCTTCTCACGCTGGCTGAACCGCCAGTGCAATATTGAATAGGAGTAGTTTGGTGGGCATTCTTCTGTTATTGCCAATCCCAGAGAGACAGCTTTCAGCGTTCTTTAAGTGTGCTATTTGATGTAGGTTTTGTAGAAAGAGTTTACTAGGTGAAAGTGCTTCCCTTGTATGCCTCCGCTTGCTAAGAGTGCTCTTTTTGGGTCATGAATGGATGTGGAATTTTATCAAAGACTTTTCTGCCTTGACATGATCATGGGAGTTTCTTTCTTCTATTAATGTAGCGAATGATATGAATTTTTTTAAAACAGCCATACATTCCTAGAATAAACATAAGTTGACTCTCCTTTTAATACACTGCTAGATTACATTTGCTAATGTTTTGCCTAGATTTTGCCTATGTTTAAAAGTTAAGTTGTCCTTAGGGGCGCCTGGGTGGCACAGCGGTTAAGCGTCTGCCTTCGGCTCAGGGCGTGATCCC
>NW_023230953.1:0-877 GCF_002007445.2 Ailuropoda melanoleuca
AAAAAAAAATCTTTCTGTGATGCATTGCAAATTGTTATTATGTTTATTAAATATTTTTTATTGGTTTTAAACACTTATCAGGGATTTTGCCAATGCTTTCTCTATTTCCCCTTCCTGATCCTCCCAAAAGAATTTTAAAATCATTGCTGAGCTTACATCTTACTTAGCCACAAATAGGAGTCACCTTTTTCCATTTCCATCTTCTCCAGGTTTTGATCCAGTAACTCTACAATGTTGCTTTTTGTTTTAGGTTGTGATGATTTTATTCAGAATTTATTATAATGTTTCTTTTTGCTGTTGTTGTTGTTGTCTATAGTGACTCAAGTTTAATATCCAGTTCTGGGTAAAAACAAACTATTATAATGTTTCATACAGATGTATTTAGTTGACTTCATCTAAAAGGACAACCTGAATCAACTAATTTGCAGTTACTAGAAATATGTCCCCTTTTTCCCTTTCACTTAATAATGTATCTTAAAATTGTCCCATATAAGTGCACAAAGAGCTGTTTCCACTTCTTTCACCCATGTCCAGTATTCCAGTAGAATGATACACCAGGATTTACTTAACAAGTTTCTTGTTGATGGGCAGTTTTCCTGTTTCTAGATGTTTGCTTTGGACAACAATGCATATTTCATTAAGCAATAGATTCCATGAGATAGTTTACATTAGAGTAAGTACATCTGTAAAGAACACCTTCAGAAGTTATATTTTACTAGACCCAAGAGTAACTTTTTTCTGTTTTGGTCTAGGGTTTTTCATTGGGCATTTCATCAAGAAGTTAATAAGTTGCTATAAGATTCCATTCCTGGGGCGCCTGGGTGGCACAGCGGTTAAGCCTCTGCCTTCAGCTCAGGGCGTGATCCCGGCGTTATGG
>NW_023230954.1:0-338 GCF_002007445.2 Ailuropoda melanoleuca
AAATATTCAACTCAGGAGACAAAGAGAAAAGAAGGAAGTGGAGGAGCAAGTAGAGGAAGAGAAGAGGAGAGGGGAAAAGGTACTAAATCAAATAAGGTAGAAGAAAGGAAATTATACATAACTCAGAAATTATCAACTAGAAAACAAAATGATATAGAGAATATTGATAAAGCTACAAGCTAGTTCTTTGAAAAGACTAAATATTTAGGCAAGAAAAAAAAGGCCTAGGGGCACCTGGGTGGCACAAAGGTTAAGCGTCTGCCTTCGGCTCAGGGCGTGATCCCGGCATTATGGGATCGAGCCCCACATCAGGCTCCTCTGCTATGAGCCTGCTTCTT
>NW_023230954.1:430-525 GCF_002007445.2 Ailuropoda melanoleuca
AAAAAAAAAAAAGGCCTAAATACACAATATGATGTACAACTTCCAAGAATGAAAGGAGAATTTTTAAGTCCTAGTCAATCCAAAAGAAGAAAGAA
>NW_023230955.1:0-877 GCF_002007445.2 Ailuropoda melanoleuca
GTGCATGACCCCGTGAGTAAGTGCCTTCTTAAATTTCGCACCATAGAAGGCTCAGTCACCTCACCCTGGTCCTGGCCCTAGATTCTCTTAAGGATCTCCTTTTGATATCTTTCAAAAATACAATTTAAAGATATATAAAATTATCTCATTTCTGGAGTGACATCACCCACATGACTAAGACATCCCTTGTTTGTGTCCCCCCCACCTCAACAACAACAATTTGGCATTCATCCACAGACAAAGGTGTTTTTATGGGAGCTGTCAGATCCAGCACGCATTTGCCAAGGGACCTGGGTACACATCCACCCATGCATCAGATGACAGGCATAGAGACCTCTTTCCTGACTGTGTACCCTGCAATGACCCATAAACCAGCTCCAGTTGCTCTCAGCTGTGGTCTGGGTGGGAACCCCTGGAAAACAGTCTTCAACAATTAACCCAGGGACGAAAGAGCCTTTGTGGAAGTCCAGGTTTCCAGTGAAGGCATTCCAGCATACCACTGGAGGAAAAAAAATACTAGTTTAAATGCACTGGAAAAGGTTAGAGGACCAGTTTGCTTTACCTGTATCCTTTCCCCAAGACAGCACAGTTCAGACCCAAGAGACATCTCGGCCTATCATTTATCCTGTGGAAAGAAATGAGAGCATGTGAGTGAACACCTGGCTTCCCTAGCCGTGCAGAATGATGTCAAGTAGGCCCATTCCTCTCTTACTTCATCCAGAGCCTCGAGTCATGAGCTTCATGAGGAAGGGGCCAGAAGATAGTAGGAAAGCAGCAGATAGGAATCCTGGAGAGCATTAAAGGGATGTGATCCAATCAACAGTGTTAAGTACTCCATCAAACCCACCCACAACTGCTGGAACACCAGGCCCACATA
>NW_023230956.1:0-877 GCF_002007445.2 Ailuropoda melanoleuca
AAAAAAAATATTTTTAAAAACAACAAAAAATGTTTTTAAAGAGAATTCTATTCCATTGTCTAAGCCAACTCACCAAATTCTGAACCTGCATTCCCGTAATGAGGTGTTTCTGTAGTTGGAGTTCAGGCTCTAAAGTCAGACTTCTCTAAGCTCATGTCTTGATTCTGGGACCTTGCCTATGTAGCCCCTGGGCAGTCCTTCAAAGGATTGTTATGAGAATTAGTAAGATGATACAAGTAAAGTATTAGAACAGTGCCTGGCAGTTATTACTATTAATATTATGAAATTTCTATTTTTTTGTGCAAAGTTCATTTCTGCTTCTAGATAGCATCACATTCATGTCAAAGGTCATTGGATCTCTTGGAGATTTGATATTGCTACTTACCTTTAAAACTAAAGTTTTGGCACAATGTAATTGCATAGTATTCAGAAATAGCTATTGTTGGGGTGCCTGGCTGAGTCAGAAAAGCATGTGACTCTTGACCTCGGGGTCATGAGTTTGAGCCCCACGTTGGGTGTAGAGATTACTTAAATAAAAAATATAAGAAGGAAGGAAAGAAAGAAAAGGAAAGAAAGGGAAGGAAGGAAAGAAAAGAATACAAAGAGAGAAAGAAAGGAAAGGAAAAAGAAAAAAGAAAAGAAAGAGCGGGCTATTGTCATCATAGTGTTTATACATTTTATTGTGAACTGAAGAAATGCCCCTTCCAGGGCACCTGGATGGTGCAGTCTGTTAAGCATCTGACTCCTGATTCCAGCTCCGGTCATGATCTCAGGGTTGTGGGATCCACACTGCTGAGCGTGGAGCCCGCTTAATGAAGATTCTCTCTCTCGCTCTGCCCCTCCTTACCCTGCTCCTGCACAGGTTCTCTCTCTTAAA
>NW_023230957.1:0-877 GCF_002007445.2 Ailuropoda melanoleuca
AACATTGCATCAAAAACTGGGGATGCACTGTATGGTGACTAATATAACAAAATAAAAATTATTTAAAAAAAAATAAAATTACCAAGCACACTGAGTTCACAATTGGTAAAACAGGTTTCCTGCCTAGTATTTCCCGACCCTTCCACTCACTAGGCTGATCCTTTGCTGTAGTAGACTTCCCTTACCTGGGGAACAATAAAGAGGACTCTAAGGTGTGTGATATACCTCATATTGGCCAGCAGAGGGTGCTAGAAGTCCGTGTTAGGAAAAATGCAATGAAAATACCGTATTTTTCAAGCAGGAAGCACAGAATTGAAAACAAATGGCAAGTCTCACCAGATCACATTTTTGCATTCAAAGCAACAGCTCAATGAGGACAGAAATTATTTCCTGACTCACAGACATCCAAGCAGGTTACGTAGGGCACCGGCTTCGAGAGCCTGGCCTACTTGAAGCTCTCCATATGCTCTGTCTTAGCTGGACAATCTCAAGTAAGTGACTCAACCTCCCTAAGCCTCAGCCTCATCTGCAGAATGGGATGAATATCACCTGCTTTATGCTTGCAGGGAAGGAATCAGAATATACCATGTCTGATACTCAATAAAGTGTATTTGTTATTATTTAATGGATCAATGATTACTGTTATGACCTTAACAAAATTAGTCTTTCTAAAAGGCAAACAGCTATTAATTCACCAGTGCTAGAAGAATGTCTGCTACGTTCTGAGGTCCAGCACTGTTACCTGAATGACTGCTTTCCAAGAACAGCTTCTGCTCCTTGCTGCCTGGCACGTGAGAGATTCTTGAGTTCTGCGACCTTGCTGAAATTTCCCTCATGATCTCTCACACTTCAGAGCTTAAAAGAAATTATATATATA
>NW_023230958.1:0-877 GCF_002007445.2 Ailuropoda melanoleuca
ATGTTTTTGCTTATGGATTAATATAATCTGTGTTTACAATACTAAATTCAAATGAAAACGAATTAAAACAGTTTCCAGGAAAATCATCTTTTAAGGAAGATATGCTGCTTAAGAATATACTGCTGAAGTATTTTAGACAGGAGCTTAAATAAAAACTACTTTAAACGTATTATTCCAAATTAAGTGGACCTATAGATGATTTATGAAACTTCTAGGCTAGCCTGTAATACTTAAGGATTATTGTAAATAAACATTGAAATCCTGCTCGTGTGTTGTACATGGAAAGATAAAGTTGACACCCAAGGATATATTGATTACACACTTATAATTTTGTACTACTGTCTATTATATAACGCTGAGGGCTATTTCTCAAATAGCTTTTCTAATAAGTCTGCAATTTTTTAGTTCTTAATAATTCAATGGCACTTTTAAAAAGAAAAAGAAAACTAGTAAATTAAAGAATAACAAAAAAAATCCTAAGATTACAAAAATAAACCACTTAAGAAAAACTACGCATAATATAAGATCACGAAAACCCTGAATTTATCATTGCAGATTAAACATAATCGTTTTGTCCACTCTGGTTATAACTGGACCACTTTAACACAATAGTCACCTTTACCGTGCTTATATTATGTATAATAATATACTGAAATTTATTTGTATACACACATCAACAAACCCATATGGAATACAATATGCCACAGGTGTGATTTTCTGGGTAACTGGAGCAATGAGTCTATGGCTTGGAAGAAATGTAAACAAGATTAGATCTTCAAATCCCAAAAAAACTGATTAAGGATTTGTTTTTTCTAGCACATACATTACCAAACATTATTGGTGGTATCGCTTTGATGCACTCCAATTGGAATACCCT
>NW_023230959.1:0-5639 GCF_002007445.2 Ailuropoda melanoleuca
TCAGCTATAATCCCCTGCTATTATGCAGGAGCCCTATTAATGTGGCGATAATGCATGGGAGGAGAGCAAGCCTTCTGCAGTCCTATAATTAGGTGTTAGTCTTTTAGTGAGCCTTAATTATGTATTTTCCTTCCTCTTTTTCAAAATCTAAAGAGGGCCGGAGTTGGGTGTTTCCTTCCCGAGATTGGTTGGGTTTTTGTTAAAATCCTTTTATGTTAGGCTATGGTAAAATAATTTCCTTGAAGGCAGGCCTTGTTTAAGGGGAAGGAGGCTCAGGATATTTTTTGAAAATGGTTAGTGTTCTTCTTCCCTTGTGGGAAGCACTACAGGATTTTTCTCTGATATTCACAGTAAAAAACTGGTAGGGTTGTTTCAAGAAAAACTATGGGAAGTGTAGGGACTTCCTGAAGAATGAGCTTCCGAATTTTAAGATCTAAACCTAGTCCACACAAAGACTCCAGGAATTCATCAATTACACTTTAAATATACTGACTTAAGCTGTGGGCTTCTGTTCCTGTTTAAGTTGTAATTCTCTATAACTGCCTGTTTCTTCAGTTTCCAGGATAATAGTTTGTCTTTTGATCTCAATTCTTTGATGAACCTAAGAAGAGTTGTTGGATTTCAGTTTTTTTAACTTTATTCTTATTGTGAAGATGCAAGTGATGACTGCCAAGGTCTTTATATGTCAGAAATCAGAAGTTTATTTTTGTTCATTGTGTTTTGAACTGCTGTTAAGTTATATGAACATATTATTTGAAGTTCAGTCAGACTTTACAGATGATGCTCTGTGCTTACTTTACAAATGTTAATGTAATTATCAGGGTATCTTTTCTTAGCTTTCCATAATTTTAAAAAAGTAGTAAAAGTGTTTCATCATTTCTTTTTTTAGTAATAATTTTTTATTATGTTATGTTAGTCACCATACAGTACATCCTTAGTTTTTGATGTAGTTTCATCATTTCTGATATTTTTGGTGTAGAGAGCTCTGTGATTGGTAGGAGGGGGAAATGATGAAATACTTTGTCATTGTTTTAGGCTAATGATAATGCCTTAGAATTAGAATGATATGCTAGAACCAGCAAACAGAGAAATACCCATGCAACAAAATGACAAAAGCAAAACAAGGGATTTGTCTTCAGATGTAAGCTAAAACATGAATCAAGCCTGAAAGATTGGCTACTTGGTCTCCTTTAAGTAAATTTTAAAAGTTTTTTAACAGATAACTGCAAGAGACTAAAGTGCCAAGAAATGGCACCTATTTGTCTCAGAATTACATCTTGTATACTCTTTCTATATGATCAATTTGTAATTGAGAAAAACTTTTTCATATTTTTTTGTTTAAACATTTAATAACGTTTGAATATATACACCCATGAAATAGAAAGGTCTGAATACAAGCTGTGCCACAGTTTACATCATCAATAAAAGTGTTAAACATAGAGGAAAATAAACTTGCAAACTATGAAATTCCTGACTCATAAATACAGATATTTCTACTTTATATTAGATAATCAACTTTTACCGAAATTTTTTGCCATGACACCGCCCACGGAGCCATGGCGTTGATTCGGGGGGAAGGACGAGGCACAGACAAACTAGCTTGCAAAAGAGAGTGTGGGTGCAGGGGACGACCACCAGGTGCACCACTGCCAAGAGTGTGATGGCCCGAACACCTGCAACCTCGCGTATTTATTGGCAATAAACAATCAAAGACAATCATGGGGAGTCCTGTGATCTGTAGTACGTCCTAGTGAGTAGTCGTACATCACGGGGAAGGTCACGGAAGTAGATGGTGTCACGTTCAGCAAGTGAGGTCACGGGAGTAGATGGTGTCACGTTCAGCAAGTGAGGCCTATTCTTAAACATGTTTCTATGGACCCCGCGTGCTATTGTTAAGAGCAATCAAGTTTTGGTTGGGGCAGCGTTCTGCCCTGACTGAGCTGGGTGTTCCCAACTGCTGGGCCGGCCAGGCGTTCTGGGCCGCTGGGCAAGCAGGGCATTCCCAGCTCTGTGCTCTGACATTTACACTAAAGCCTGCAAGGTCACAAACATATTTTCCTATTATATCCTTAGCATAAGCTCTTGGCCAGTGGCTGCTGCAATTTTTAATTAAAGTACATGCTTTAAAAACTATAGTAAATTATAGGAAAGGATATCCAATGGGAAAAGGACAGTTTCTTCAACCGGTGGTGTTGGAAAAACTGGTCTCTACATGCAAAAGAATGAAACTGGACCACTTTCTGCACCATACCCAAAAATAAACTCAAAATGGACTAAAGACATAAATGTAAGACCTAAAAACATAAAAATCCTAGAGAAGAGTTTAAGCAGTAATGTCTCTGACATTGGTCATAGCAAAATTTTTCTAGCTGTGTCTCCTGAGGAAAGGGAAATTAAACAAAAATGAACTATTGGGATTTCATCAAGATAAAAAGCTTCTGCACAGTGAAGGAAACAATCAACAAAACTAAAAGGCAGCCTACAGAATGGGAGAAGATATTTGCAAATGATATACGTGATAAAGGCATATATATTCATTATTAGTATTTATTTATTTGAGAGAGAGAGAGCATGAGCAGGGTGAGGAGCAGAGGGAGAAGCAGACTTCCCACTGAGCAGGGAGCCTGATGTGGGGCTTGATCCTGGGACTCCAGGTTCATGACCTGAGCTTAAGGCAGATGCTTAACTGACTGAGCCATCCAGGTGTCCCTCTTTTCTTTCTTCTTTCTTTCTTTCTTTCTTTTTCTTAAAAAATTTTATTTACTTATTTAAGAGGGAGAAGGACCACAAGCAGGGGGAGGGGCAGACAGAGAAGGAGAAGCAGACTCCCTGCTGAGCAGGGAGCTCGACAGGGGCTCAGTCTCATGGCCCTGAGATGGTGACCTAAGCCAAAGGCAGACACTTAACCAACTGAGCCACCCAGGTACCCCTGTTTTTTCTTTTCAAATTTTTATTTAAGTTCTAGTTAGTTAACATATAGTGTAATATTGACTTCAGGAGTAGAATTTCATCATCCAAGATTACATATAACACCCAATGCTCATCAAAACAAGCACACTCTCTAATACCCATCATCCATTCAGCCCATTCCCCACCCACTCCCCTCCATCAACCTTCAATTCATTTACTATAGTTAAGACTCTCTTGTTGTTTTTCCCTCTGTATTTTCCTTCCCATATGTTCAACTCTTTTGTTTCTTAAATTGCATATATGAGTGTAAGCCTGTGGTATTTATCTTTCTCTGAATGATTATTTTGCTTAGCATAATACTCTCTACCTCCATCTACATCATTGCAAATGGCAAGATTTCATTCTTTTTGATGGCTGAGTAATAGTCCATCATGTGTATATATCATATCTTCTTTATCCATTCATCAGTTGATGGACATTTGGGCTCTCTCCATAGTTTGGCTATTATTGATAATGCTGCTATAAACATCGGAGTGCATGTACACCTTTGAATCTGTATTTTTGTATCCTTTGGTTAAATACCTAGGAGTGCAATTGCTGGATCATAAGGTAGTTTGAGGAACCTCCATACTATTTTCCACAGTGGTTGCCAGTTTGAATTCCAAGAAAGAGGGTTCCTCTTCCTCTACATCCTTGCTAACATCTGTTGTTTCCTGAGTATTTAAGTTCAGCCATTCTGACAGGTGTGAGGTGGTGTCTCATTGTGGTTTCGATTTGCATTTCCCTGATGAGGAGTGATGTTGAGCATCTTTTCATGTGCCTGTTAGCCATCGGGATGTCTTCTTTGGAAAAATGTCTATTCATGTCTTCTGCCCATTTCTTGACTGCATTTTTTGGTTTTGGGGTGTTGTGTTTGACAGGCTCTTTATAGATTTTGGATACTAAACCTTTATCAGATCTGCCATTTGCAAATACCTTCTGTCATTCCTTAGGTTGCCTTTTAGTTTTGTTGATTGTTTCCTTGACTGTGCAGAAGCTTTTTATCTTGATGAAGTCCCAAATAGTTCATTTTTGCTTTTGTTTCCCTGGCTTCTGGCGATGTGTCCAGTAAGAAGTTCTTATGGTGGAGGTCAAAGAGGTTGCTGACCATGTTCTCCTTAATGATTTTGATGGATTTCTGTCTCACATTTAGGTCTTTCATCCATTTTGAATTTATTTTTGTATATCTTGTAAGAAAGTGGTCCAGTTTCAAATTCTTTTGTATGTTTTTTTCCAGTTTTCCCAATACCATTTGTTGAAGACTCTGTCTTTTTCCATTGGATATTCTTACCTATTTTGTCAAAGACTAGTTAAGAATATCATTATGTNTACCTATTTTGTCAAAGATTAGTTAAGAATATCATTATGTATTCATTTCTGGTTTTTCTATTCTGTTCCATTGATCTATGTGTCTGGTTTTTGTTTGTTTGTTGGTTTGTTTGTTTTGTTTTGGGTTTTGTGTGTGTGTGTGTGTGCCAGTACGATACTGTCTTAATGACTACAGCTTTGTAACATAGCTTGAAGTCTGGAATTGTGATGCCTCTAGCTGTACTTTTCTTTTTAAGCATTGCTTTGGGAGGAGGGGGGAAGATGGCAGAAGAGTAAGGGGACCTCATTTCATCTGGTCCTTGAATTCAGCTAGATATCTATCAATTCATTCTGAACACCTGTGAATTCAACGTGAGATCTAAGAAAAGAATTGCTGGAATTCTACAAATAGAAAAATGACCCCCTTTTTGCAAGGTAGGAGGTGCAAGGGGAAGGGACCCTCTGTAAACTGGCTACTGGAAAGTGATATAACAACAAAGTGCAAAATCAGAACTTTTAGAAGTCTACTCCTGTGAGGGATGTCTCTGTCTGAAAGGTACTTAAGTGGCAAAGTGGGGCAGAATTCTCAGTGAGACAGTGTGGTCTCAGGATCCCCAAGGTCACAGAAGGAATGGGGGTGACTGAATGTGACAGAGTTCCCAAGCACTGAAGTGGGGAAGCTGGCTACAATTAATGAGACCCAGAGTGGGCACTCAGCTAGGTGTTGCCATAAACTGTAAACCACAGCAAGGTTGGGTGACCACTCTCCAAGCAGGGGCCCAGCAAGTGGCAGAACTGCTGTGAGAGCCCACTTCCTTCCCCAGGCAGCTTTGTGCAGGTGTGCACCCAGAAGTCTGCAGAATTCGNGGCAGGTGTGCACACAGAAGTCTGCAGAATTTGATACACACAAAAGTGATTGCTTTTCCCTGAGGATGCACTGAAGGGTGGGGGCTATGAGGGAACGTACCTCAATATCATAAAAGGCATATACAAAAATCCCACGGTGAATATCATTCTCAAGGGGGAAAACTGAGAGTCTTCCCTTAAGGTCAGGAACTTGACAGGGATGCTCACTCTCAACACTGTTTTACAACATAGTACTAGAAGTCCTAGTCTCAGCAATCAGACAACAAAAAGAAATAAACGGCATTCAAATGGGCAAAGAAGTGAAACTCTCTCTTCACAGATGACATGACACTTTATGTGGAAAACCCAAAAGACTCCACTCCAAAATTCCTTGAACTGACTCAGGAATTCAGCACATAGCAGGATATNCATAGCAGGATATAAAATCAATGCACAGAAATCAGCTGCATTTCTATACACTAACAGTGAGACAGAAGAAATAGAACTTAAGAAATTGATCCCATTTACAGTTGCAC
>NW_023230960.1:0-877 GCF_002007445.2 Ailuropoda melanoleuca
AAACTAAAATACAAATGCATAAATGGCCATAGAATGAGAATGTGGGCCAAATATGCATTAGGGTCTACTCTACATCACCCCCCACAAATGCAAAGCACTTAAGACCATCAGTTTGACCTCAGTTCTCTCCGTGGTCTCCCCTTGCCCTCCACATATATCAATACAATGTCTCCTACCCACCTCTATGTGTGTCACGTCTCTTCCAATGTAACGGAAGCTCCTTGAAGACAGAGATTGTCAGTGATCTCTGACTCTCCAAGAGAAACAGTACCTGTTTTCTGAGAGGCCCTGCAAGAGGGCTCAAGACAGGTCTTATTAAGGCCTCACCACAACCCTGTATGCTTAGTATCCCCATCTACAATCAAGACGCCGTGGCCAAAAGACAGTAAATAACTTACACGAGGTCACATAGCTAGGAAGTGAGTGGCAGAGCCAAGATTCAGATCTAAGAATCTCTGATTCCAAAGTGTCTGTTCTTTTCAGTGACAGCAGGGTGCCTCCCTATAAATGTTAAAATATAACTTAATCAAGATATAAATCAAACCTTTAGGAAGGCTGTGGCATGGGCTTTTACAATGGCTAGAGATACTAAGCTGTAGAGCACACAGGTACACCTAGAAGGGACCAAAGTAAAAGGCCGTGTCTCTCAGAATCATCCCTGAATGACACCCCAATCCCCAGAGACCGAGTAGCTTTCTCTACAGTATCCCAAATAAAAAGAGGTATCTTGACGCTAACAGAAGAACAGAGTCAAAGGATGCCGACAGATCATCAACAAACAATGCCAGGGGTTAAAAATAATTTTTTTTTCAAAACTCTGTTCAAGGTGATAACAGAGACAGGGGTACAAAAACAAACAAACAAACAAACAAAAAAA
>NW_023230961.1:0-877 GCF_002007445.2 Ailuropoda melanoleuca
CTGCTCTCATCTCCTGGGCCAGCCACCCTTGTGCAGTGCACAACCTGAACAACTGTCCTGTGTGATTATTCTTACAAAGGCAGCTGTTCTTGCTTCCCTAGGCAGGGTGTGTTTGGTGAGAGGAACTAGATTTTCACCCAGTTCCAAGCTCAGAGAGAAAGTGGGCAAGTACTACGTACCATGAGGAAGGAGTATCCAATCCACAGACTCCGCCATCCGGCTGGGCAGTGGGGGATGGAGACATCTTGGCTGTGTACCGCTATGGCAACGGCTGGGGCCTCGCACACGGAGCAGCGGCTGATGTAGGGCTTGATGTCCTCCTCGGCCACAGGCATCATGGGCAGCGGGGCGGTGGTGGACAGCCAGTAGGACTTGTCATTTCGGCTGGCATAGTAGCACACATCACCGGGGTTGCAGTACAGGAAGGGCATGGTGCTGAACCGAGCCAGGCAGGAGCCCGCCAGACCTGTGGAGAGGGGTCACTGCTGAACGGGGCTGGGGTGCTGCTCCCCAGGCCTGGGCAGGTCCCGAGGCCCCATGTCAATCCCCGCCCAGCAGCCGCCTGGCGGAGCTCAGACCTGCCCGGGGGACCAGACTGAGCCCAGCAATTCCTTGTTTCGGAGCAGACGGCCCTGTCCTTTTAGAAGTTCTCACGCTTGCCTCTGGATGAGGCCTGGTTGGCAGGGAGCGGGTCTTTATGAACGAGCACCCTGGCGGAGGCCTGTGGTGGGGGGTCTTAATGCCCCAGCCCTAAGAATCCCCTGATGGGATCCCAGACGAGGGCCTGGCTCACCACACCCTGAGGGGCCCGCCTAGAAGGACTGCTGGCTGCACCCCTTCCTCCCCCAGGTAATTCCACAGCGCCAGGTACTGAGGT
>NW_023230962.1:0-877 GCF_002007445.2 Ailuropoda melanoleuca
CATTTATAAAAAAAAAAAAAAATGTGCAAATGTACCAAATACACTATTCATGAAGTGAATCTACAAGTGCATTTGAAATAATCAATCATGACCAGACTACACTGGTCATATTATCAGTTTAAAGGAATAATGTGATTATAATACTTGCAGAAACATTTCAAAAAGATTCCAAATTTATTTAAGATAAAAAAAAACTGGCAAACTTGGGCAAGAAGGATATTTCCTGATCATGATAAAGTTTAGATACAGAAAGCATACAGCAAAAGTCATTTTTCAAGCTAAAATGTGAAATGCATTTGCTTTAATTTAGTAACAAAATGAAGATACTCACTTTTATTGTTTCTATTTAATATTTACAGATCCTAGGCTAAACTGTAAGATAACATATTAACTGATAGATTGACTCAGAAATAAGGAACATAAAGGAAAGACAAAATTTTTCTTTGTATGTGATAGATATTCAACAAAAATTCTAAAACTATCTACAGATTTTGAAAAAAAAATAGAAAATTTTTGGCTATTTATAAGAATAATTAAATCTGCTTAGAAAACTCTATAAAGACAATCAGAATTTAAGATTTTAAAACATGCTATCTCTTCCCTTTCTATAAGACACAAAAATAGGAGAATTTAATCTGTGCTGTTAGAAGTCAGAAAGGTGATTTTATTTGGGGAAGTTTATTACCGGAAGGATTCTAAGGAGTTTTGGGGTGATGATAGAGTTTTGTTTCTTGATTTGGGGCTGATCTGGGCATGTACAGTTTGCGAAAATTCATCAAGCTCTATAGTTAAGATATTTACATTTTAATGTAAAATTATACTTTAACAAAAGAAAAGAAGTAATCCAGGAATTATTTTAAAAACGAATTGAATTGTT
>NW_023230963.1:0-877 GCF_002007445.2 Ailuropoda melanoleuca
CCCCCCTTTTTTTTTTTTTTTTTTTTTTTTTTTTTTTTTTGAGAGCGAGAAAGAGAGCCCACCCGAGCTGGGGTAAGGAGCCAAAGGAGAGGGAGAGATTTCTAAGCAGACTCCCTGCTGTGCATGAAGCCCTACATGGGCATCAATATCAAAACCCTGAGATCATGACCTGAACCAAAATCAAGAATCAGACCCTGAGATCATGACCTGAACCAAAATCAAGAGTCAGAACCTCAATGGACTGAGCCTCCCAGGTGCTCCACCCTCCCTATTCTTTTGATCAGAAAGAGAGGGTTTCTCTTGGATCTTTTCTGTCTGTGCAACTTAAGCTGTTCTGAGTTTCAAATTGCTGTGAGTTTATGCCAAGAGATGGAGAAGGAAAAACACCCCAGACTTCTCAGCACTTTATTGGCCTTTCTTGGAGTTTTGATTTCCCTCCCCAATTCTCCTGCTATTATTACCTTTCAGAGTTCTCCTTAGTTGTTTTATGTGTTCTGTCTAGTGTTTTCAGATGTAACCAGTGGGAGAGAAACTATGGAATCTGCTCACTCCATCTTTACTGGAACCAGATCCAGAAGCCATTTCTTAATTTTAGATTTGTTTGCCATCTGGGAACGAGAAGCCATTTTGTTTTCAAACTCAGCAAGTCCTGTCACCTTTATAATTAATTGTTTGTTCTTTAGCTTATCTTTATAACTCTCTCATTTTATTGTAGGCAGCTGGAAGAGGCCAGGTGGCACTTTCAACACAGTGCCTGGAAATTTCCCGGGCCAGCTCACATGTTCATTGGTACATTTTCTATTTTCCAAGTTACCGTGGGTGTCAATGTTGCTAAACTTCCCTAAGCCACTCCATAAAAATGTCTCCTTTCTTTCAC
>NW_023230964.1:0-877 GCF_002007445.2 Ailuropoda melanoleuca
AGCCGAAAGGCAAAGAAAAACCTCAAAGTGACTGGCTAAAATGTCAAAATACTGCAGGGGTGGCCGCATGGTGTCAGCTAATTCATGGAGGAACCCAGCAAACTCTCGACGCTAAACATTTCTCTATTTTCTTCTGAAACTCCTATGAAATAGTTATCTAGTGGCACTACCTGGGAGGAACATTTAGAGAACTTTTTGTAGCCAGAAAATGCATTTATAATCTACAACGCACATCTTCGTGGGCTATTTCTGATGACCTAGCCCATTCGCAAAGCACACTATAAAAACGCTTGCTTTATGGACTGGTGGGAAATTGAATTTTCATGAGTGCACAGCAGTTCAAACTGCCAAAAGGTTTATGTTTGAAACTCTGAAACTCTAAGATCTAAGAAAGGTCAGAGGCAAGAAGACTCATCGTCTCCACTGTGATCAGCACAATGAGTGATTCTGTGCTGTGGGTAATGAGTTCTGCCGCGTTCAAAGGTCAATCCTGTTGCACTTAGGCCTGTGAGCTAATTATGATAGGAAGAGTCTAATGTGGAAATTACTTGGCTCACATCAGCACCTAGCCGGAAAAGCTTTCTCTGACATCCAAGGACACTCTGCTTTCTAAATGAATCCTGGAGTGCAGTTCAATTTTCAATTATCTTCAGGGTCTGGGATGGTGGAATGGTGGAATGGTGGAAAGAGAAGAAGGCATTTTAGAAATATTGAAGAGGCCACTTGCCAAGCACAAAAATGGCAGCAAGCTTCCATTTCATGTAATTGTAAATTACTGGAAGGAGTATTCTCATAAACGTTAAGGAGGCTGTATCTCTCTCTTCCAATTTCCTACCCCCACCCCCACCCCCACCCCCACCTCCTGTCTATGGAATCA
>NW_023230965.1:0-877 GCF_002007445.2 Ailuropoda melanoleuca
CTGTTCTTTAGTTTCTCCTTTTATAAAACGGGAATGCCAGTAGTACATCGCTCACAGCATTTTGTGAAGATTAAATGAGTTAATAAATGTATGACATTTAGAATCACACTTGCCACGTAGAGAGCACAGTGTAAATACATGTTACCATCATCATCCTAAGCGAGCAGAGCAGCCTTTATGTCTGCTGAGTCCCCTCACGGTTTGCACTCTATGGAACACTCAACTGAAGTTTAACTGTGCCTATAAACCCCCTGCCTGATCAGTAATGAACTTCTTATTGCGCCTGCCACACACCACCAGAAACGCTCATTTCTCTTTATGATTCTGCCTCCTTCTCTCTCTGTACCTCACCCTTCATGCCTTGCCTTCCTCGTATACTGCTTTTTCCTGCTTTGTTTTAGCTATATCCAACCTTTTGCTGGTGTCATGACATCCAAAGAAATGCTTAAATACACTGGTGGAACATGGAATAAAGTGATTCCTACACTAATCATCTCTGTGTCTCTAGAGTGGAGATTATTAGGCCTTCAATTGTTTCTTAAGTTAATATGAATCATGGATTAGACACACACATACTTAGTTTAGTGTATGTCTTCTCTCTTTTTGTGTCTATCTTCTTCAAGAGATAAATGATTTAGGTGTTTTAATGAGTTTATAAAGAAATGATCAATGCAGATTTGTTAGACATAAATGTCTCTGTAAAAGTATCTACCTATCATCTATCTATCTAGATCTCTCTCTCTATCGATAGAGATGGATAAATACTTTTAAGAAATATGTGTGTCTTACAAGTCTGCATTGCTCATTTCTTTATAAACTCATTAAAACATCCACATCATTTATCTTTTGAAGAAGATAATATAGAGAATTACCTTGC
>NW_023230966.1:0-700 GCF_002007445.2 Ailuropoda melanoleuca
GCAAAGACCCCCTCAAAAAGGAGAATTACAGACCGATTTCCCTAATGAATATGGACGCCAAAATCCTCAACTAGATCCTTGCTAATAGAAGCCCTCAACTAGATCCTTGCTAATAGAAGCCAACAGTACATTAAAAGGATTATCCATCATGACCAAGTGGGATTTATACCTGGCATGCGAACGTGGTTCAACACTCACAAATCAATCAATGTGATACATCATATCAACAAGAAAAGACTCAGGAACCATATGATCTTCTCAATTGATGCTGAAAAAACATTTGACAAAATACAGCATCCTTTCCTGATTAAAACTCTTCAGAGTGTAGGAATAGAGGGTACATTTCTCAATCTCATAAAAGCCATCTATGAAAAGCCTACTGCAAGCATTATTCTCAATGGGGAAAAGCTGGAAGCCTTTCCCTTAAGATCAGGAACACGACAAGGATGCCCACTCTCGCCACTATTATTCAACATAGTACTAGAAGTCCTTGCAACAGCAATCAGATGACAAAAAGGGATCAAATGTAACCAAATCGGCAAAGAAGAAGTCAAAATGTCTCTCTTTGCAGATGACATGATACTCTATATGAAAAACCCCAAAGAATCCATTCCCAAACTATTAGAAGCTATAGAACAATTCAGTAATGTGGCGGGATACAAAATCAATGCCCAGAAATCAGTTGCATTTCTATACACGA
>NW_023230967.1:0-877 GCF_002007445.2 Ailuropoda melanoleuca
CAGCCCATCAGTAACTCAGACCTGTTCATCCAGATCTGTTTCCCATTCTACAGTTGTCACCCTGATTTGGACACCCATTACTCAGCATCTGTTTCAGACCACTGCACGAGCCTCCCTCCCCGACTCCACTCTTCTCACTCAAGGCCAAAAACCAACAATGAGTCTCCATTGCCTATTGAAATATGAAATCTTCTGCATGTTCTTTAGGGTCTTTCTAAATATAAGACGGCCTCTTTCTAACTCTATGTTCCATTGTCCCCAAGACATACTCCAGCTTCAGCAAAACCTAACTATCTGCTACTCCTTGAAAAGGCTCCTACACTTTCCACCTTTCGTCATGTTTTTTTCTGTCGGGAAGTCCTCCATCCCACTGCCCTCCCTCAATACTAATTTAAAGTCGATTTCAATTAAGTCAAGGAGACTTTCCTTATCATACCTCCTTTGTACCTCTCCTACGCATTCACATGGTACTTTATGTTACACATGGGTATCCCTGTAGTTTACAAGGTCCTTGAGAGATTTTTAACTCCTCTTTTGATGCCCTGCAATGCGTAGCCCAGTTAAGTAGCTAACTTAATATATTCGAGTTGACCCAAATGTTTCCCACTTAGAAAGCAACAGGCGGCTGTGTTTTCACACAATCCCAAACTTTCTTAAGAGAACTAAATCCATATTCCCCTTCGTCTCACATTTTAGGCCAATTTTTAAGTAAATTGCTTTCAAGATACCCCAAATACTGTTTAGTATATTACTGTTAAGACTTCTGCTTCGGCGAGCTCCTACAGCTTCTAACCTGTAACTGAAACCTTTTTTTTTTTTTAAGATTTATTTATTTATTTATTTGACAGAGAGAGACAGCCAGCAAGAGAGGGAACAC
>NW_023230968.1:0-877 GCF_002007445.2 Ailuropoda melanoleuca
TAAATTGCTTTAAAGTAACAAAAGGAAGCTGTGGCATATCCAGAATTCTGTTTCAGGAGATTTGGATGATGCATTTTGAGAAAATTTTGGTTTCTTTGAACTATTTTTCTTGGGTAGTAGGAAATTGTAGAGTAGACCTGTGTTAAATAGTGTAGAGAACCTGATCTGTTACTGAATTTACTTTGGGTTCAGAAGGCACACAATTTGTTTGTAGATAATTTAGATATGACTGTAATTGGCAGTCTTTATAACTTAATTCATTATACACTTGAAATATATAAAAGCTAAAACAAAAATTCGTTGGTTCTTCTCCTGAGAAATTTTAGGGAAATGAGCTTATTTTGAATAAATATGACTAAAAATATTCTAAAGCAAAAGAGAAAACAAGGCCAATACTTGCCATGTATGATGTTGAAACTTTATTTCCCATTGACTAATATACACTCACTAAAAGAAATAATACAAGCCTGTAGGAAATGTCCTCAGTCAGTTCCATTTATAATAATCTAGGTAAATTTGTGAAGATTGCCAGAACATTAGCGAAATCCCAATGTTACCGTGTTTGTACTGGGGGCTCCAGGAAAAAGTAAAATACTGATAGATGAGAAATGTTTTCATCATATTAATTAAATATAAAAGCAAAGGGTTAGTTACAGAGCTTGATCAGAGACAATGAGAAAGTCAGAGTTGCTGTCTACCTTCACATAATTAATATTTGTCAGGCATTAAAAAGGATTGGAAGAAAATAGTTCAGAATTAAGTTAAACAATTTGGTCTCAACATCATTAAAAATAAGGTACCACCTGCTTCTAATTTTCTTGTTGATTACAAAGGTCATTGGCTGTTTGAATAGTGAGGGGGAAAAGGAGCTTTTAGA
>NW_023230969.1:0-877 GCF_002007445.2 Ailuropoda melanoleuca
ATGTGACTTTGGGTAAGCTACTTCCCCAGCCTCGTTGTGCTCCTGTTTATTAACAACTCCTCATAGGGCCGCTGTGATGAGTACCACAGTGTCTGGCACACACTGAACGCTCAATAAACAGTAATTATTACCACGACTCCGACCACCACATGACAGTAACTAGGGTAACTCAAGTGGCGCGCACAAGACCAACAAGGGACAGAGGAACTGCATTCGCCGGGGCTATTGCGCGCCGGCGGCACAGCAGAGTACAGCAGGACACGCCGACGAGAACTCTGGACGCGGCAAACTGTTCAAGCAGGAGGCGGGAAGCGGGACAGCCGGCCTCCGCGCCGCGCCGTTCGGCGGGGCTCCAAGGCAACGCCGGGACTAAGGAAGGGAGGGAGGCCCCGGCCAGTCTCTGACCTTCATCTCCCGCTCGGGGATCATGGCATCCATCTCGTCTCCCATCGCGCCACCCTCAGTTGGTCGAAGCAGCCACCGCTGCCGCCCGCGGCCTTGCCCACACAGCCCAGGCCGCTCCGAGGCCAACTTCCTTCCCTCACCGCTGGCAGTGCGCAGCAGACTCCGCATTTCCGGCGCGCTTCGGTGACGTCACGCGCCCCGGGCCGTCGTGCGGTCGGAGGAAGCTGAGCCACCCTCTGAAGTCGCGCGCTCTCCCGGCTACCGCTTCCCATTGGCCGGGTAGGGGGCGTAGCCCTGGGCCGACGCGCCTGCGCCCTGAAGCGCCCGGGTCCCGCCCCCGGCGTCGCGGCTGGAGCGAGCTGGCAGAGTGTTGGTTTGTGTGGTTGTTTGCGCGGCGCCAGCTCGATCCGTCTGCGCTCCTTGTGGCGCTGAAACCCCGCAGTAACCGTAGGGTGTACGAGGTTATTAACAG
>NW_023230970.1:0-390 GCF_002007445.2 Ailuropoda melanoleuca
CATTTGTGAATAGGGAAACATGACAGAAAGTGTTCACGGAAGCCTGACGAGAGTGCCACATAGTGGTCTCTTAGACAACACACAATCCAGGGAAATATCAACGAACAAAATCTCACTTATATAAGGGAGTATAAATGAAATAGTTGAAGAATTTCGAGGACTCAGTGCACTTCTTATTGGTATTAAAGAAGAGCGTCCAGGATAACACCTTCAGCTATCATCCGAGTTTCCTTTGGGAACCAGGTTCCCCATTGGGTAAATGTGCCTTGGAAGCATCCAGCACTTAGAACCAAGAAACAAAGTGCGAAGATAAAGCCCTTGAAGTCACATTGGCCTTATAGAACGTGGAACAAAAATCAAGGTGCTTTGTTACCGTGAGTGAAACACGAT
>NW_023230970.1:409-9073 GCF_002007445.2 Ailuropoda melanoleuca
GAGAAACAAAATTTGGCCAAACCAGCCTCCAATGCAATGTTTGCTATATGGGTACATCCCATCAAATTTGCTGGTGGCAATGGAACGAAAATGCCTCAATCAGTTGTCAGAAACAACGCTGTGCAGTGGCCATCTTAGAGCACTATCATCATCCTTCGTGAATAGGGAAACATGAGGGAAAGTGTTCACGGAAGCCTGACGAGAGTGCCACATAGTGGTCTCTGAGACACCACACAATCCAGGGAAATATCAACGAACATCATCTCACTTAAATAAGGGAGTCTAAATGAAAACGTTCAAGAATTTCGAGGACTCAGCGCCCTTCTTATTGGTATTAAAGAAGAGCGTCCAGGATAACACCTCCAGCTAACATCCGCATTTCCTTGGGACCCAGATTCCCCATTGGGTAAATGTGCCTTGGAAGCATCCAGCACTTAGAACCAAGAAACAAAGTGCGAAGATAAAGCCCTTGAAGTCACATCGGCCTTATAGAACGTGGAACAAAAATCAAGGTGCTTTGTTACCGTGAGTGAAACACGATCAGCACAGCACTGAGAAACAAAATTTGGCCAAACCAGCCTCCAATGCAATGTTTGCTTCATGGGTAAATCCCATTAAAACTGCTGGTGGCAATGGAACGAAAATGCCTAAACCATTTCTGTCAGAAACAACACTGTGCAGTGGCCGTCTTAGCACTATCATCATCCTTCGTGAATAGGGAAACATGAGGGAAAGTGTTCACGGAAGCCTGACGAGAGTGCCACATAGTGGTCTCTGAGACACCACACAATCCAGGGAAATATCAACGAACATCATCTCACTTAAATAAGGGAGTCTAAATGAAAACGTTCAAGAATTTCGAGGACTCAGCGCCCTTCTTATTGGTATTAAAGAAGAGCGTCCAGGATAACACCTCCAGCTAACATCCGCATTTCCTTGGGACCCAGATTCCCAATTGTGTGAATGAGCCTTGGAAGGCTCCAGCACTTAGAACCAAGAAACAAAGTGCGATGATAAAGCCCGTGTAGTCACATCGGCCTTATAGAACGTGGAACAAAAATCAACTTGCTTTGTTACCGTGAGTGAAACACGATCAGCACAGCACGGAGAAACAAAATTTGGCCAAACCAGCCTCCAATGCAATGTTTGCTTCATGGGTAAATCCCATTAAAACTGCTGGTGGCAATGGAACGAAAATGCCTAAACCATTTCTGTCAGAAACAACACTGTGCAGTGGCCGTCTTAGCACTATCATCATCCTTCGTGAATAGGGAAACATGAGGGAAAGTGTTCACGGAAGCCTGACGAGAGTGCCACATAGTGGTCTCTGAGACACCACACAATCCAGGGAAATATCAACGAACATCATCTCACTTAAATAAGGGAGTCTAAATGAAAACGTTCAAGAATTTCGAGGACTCAGCGCCCTTCTTATTGGTATTAAAGAAGAGCGTCCAGGATAACACCTCCAGCTAACATCCGCATTTCCTTGGGACCCAGATTCCCCATTGGGTAAATGTGCCTTGGAAGCATCCAGCACTTAGAACCAAGAAACAAAGTGCGAAGATAAAGCCCTTGAAGTCACATTGGCCTTATAGAACGTGGAACAAAAATCAAGGTGCTTTGTTACCGTGAGTGAAACACGATCAGCACAGCACTGAGAAACAAAATTTGGCCAAACCAGCCTCCAATGCAATGTTTGCTTCATGGGTAAATCCCATTAAAACTGCTGGTGGCAATGGAACGAAAATGCCTAAACCATTTCTGTCAGAAACAACACTGTGCAGTGGCCGTCTTAGCACTATCATCATCCTTCGTGAATAGGGAAACATGAGGGGAAGTGTCCACGGAAACCTGAATAGAGTGCCACATAGTGGTCTCTGAGACACCACACAATCCAAGGAAATATCAACGAACATCATCTCACTTAAATAAGGGAGTATAAATGAAAAAGTTCAAGATTTTCGAGGACTCAGCCCCCTTCTTATTGGTATTAAAGAAGAGCATCCAGGATAACACCTTCAGCTATAATACGAGTTTCCTTTGGGAACCAGATTCCCCATTGGGTGAATGAGCCTTGGAGCATCCAGCACTTAGAAGCAAGAAACAAAGTGCGAATATAAAGCCCTTGAAGTCACATCGTCCTTATAGAACGTGGAACAAAAATCAAGGTGCTTTGTTACCGTGAGTGAAACAGGATCAGCACAGCACTGAGAAACAAAATTTGGCCAAACCAGCCTCCAATGCAATGTTTGCTTCATGGGTAAATCCCATTAAAACTGTTGGTGGCAATGGAACGAAAATGTCTAAATATTTTCTGTCAGAAAAAACACTGTGCAGTGGCCGTCTTAGCACTATCATCATCCTTCGTGAATAGGGAAACATGAGGGAAAGTGTTCACGGAAGCCTGACGAGAGTGCCACATAGTGGTCTCTGAGACACCACACAATCCAGTGAAATATCAACGAATATCATCTCACTTAAATAAGGGTGTCTAAATGAAAAAGTTCAAGAATTTCGAGTACTCAGCGACCTTCTTATTGGTATTAAAGAAGAGCGTCCAGGATAACACCTTCAGCTATCATACGAGTTTCCTTTGGGAACCAGATTCCCCATTGGGTGAATGAGCCTTGGAAGCATCCAGCACTTAGAACCAAGAAACAAAGTGCGAAGATAAAGCCCTTGAAGTCACATCGGCCTTATAGAACGTGGAACAAAAATCAAGGTGCTTTGTTACCGTGAGTGAAACACGATCAGCACAGCACGGAGAAACAAAATTTGGCCAAACCAGCCTCCAATGCAATGTTTGCTTCATGGGTAAATCCCATTAAAACTGCTGGTGGCAATGGAACGAAAATGCCTAAACCATTTCTGTCAGAAACAACACTGTGCAGTGGCCGTCTTAGCACTATCATCATCCTTCGTGAATAGGGAAACATGAGGGAAAGTGTTCACGGAAGCCTGACGAGAGTGCCACATAGTGGTCTCTGAGACACCACACAATCCAGGGAAATATCAACGAACATCATCTCACTTAAATAAGGGAGTCTAAATGAAAACGTTCAAGAATTTCGAGGACTCAGCGCCCTTCTTATTGGTATTAAAGAAGAGCGTCCAGGATAACACCTCCAGCTAACATCCGCATTTCCTTGGGACCCAGATTCCCCATTGGGTAAATCAGCCTTGTAAGCATCAAGCACTTAAAACCAAGAAACAAAGTGCGAAGATAAAGCCCTTGAAGTCACATCGGCCTTATAGAACGTGGAACAAAAATCAAGGTGCTTTGTTACCGTGAGTGAACCACGATCAGCACAGCACTGAGAAACAAAATTTGGCCAAACCAGCCTCCAATGCAATGTTTGCCTCAAGGGTAAATCCCATCAAAACTGCTGGTGGCAATGGAACGAAAATGCCTAAACCATTTCTATCAGAAACAACACTGTGCAGTGGCCGTCTTAGCACTATCATCATCCTTCGTGAATAGGGAAACATGAGGGAAAGTGTTCACGGAAGCCTGACGAGAGTGCCACATAGTGGTCTCTGAGACACCACACAATCCAGGGAAATATCAACGAACATCATCTCACTTAAATAAGGGAGTCTAAATGAAAACGTTCAAGAATTTCGAGGACTCAGCGCCCTTCTTATTGGTATTAAAGAAGAGCGTCCAGGATAACACCTCCAGCTAACATCCGCATTTCCTTGGGACCCAGATTCCCCATTGGGTAAATGTGCCTTGGAAGCATCCAGCACTTAGAACCAAGAAACAAAGTGCGAAGATAAAGCCCTTGAAGTCACATCGGCCTTATAGAACGTGGAACAAAAATCAAGGTGCTTTGTTACCGTGAGTGAAACACGATCAGCACAGCACTGAGAAACAAAATTTGGCCAAACCAGCCTCCAATGCAATGTTTGCTTCATGGGTAAATCCCATCAAAACTGCTGGTGGCAATGGAACGAAAATGCCTAAACCATTTCTGTCAGAAACAACACTGTGCAGTGGCCGTCTTAGCACTATCATCATCCTTCGTGAATAGGGAAACATGAGGGAAAGTGTTCACGGAACCCTGACGAGAGTGCCACATATTGGTCTCTGAGACACCACACAAACCAGGGAAATATCAATGAACATCATCACACTTAAATAAGGGAGTATAAATGAAAAAGTTCAAGAATTTCGAGGACTCAACGCCCTTCTTATTGGTATTAAAGAAGAGCGTCCAGGATAACACCTCCAGCTAACATCCGCATTTCCTTGGGACCCAGATTCCCCATTGGGTAAATGTGCCTTGGAAGCATCCAGCACTTAGAACCAAGAAACAAAGTGCGAAGATAAAGCCCTTGAAGTCACATTGGCCTTATAGAACGTGGAACAAAAATCAAGGTGCTTTGTTACCGTGAGTGAAACACGATGAGCACAGCACTGAGAAACAAGAATTTGGCCAAACCAGCCTCCAATACAATGTTGCTTCATTTGTAAATCCCATCAAAACTGCTGGTGGCAATGGAACGAAAATGCCTAAACCATTTCTGTCAAGAAACAACACTGTGCAGTGGCCGTCTTAGCACTATCATCATCCTTCGTGAATAGGGAAACATGAGGGAAAGTGTTCACGGAAGCCTGACGAGAGTGCCACATAGTGGTCTCTGAGACACCACACAATCCAGGGAAATATCAACGAACACCATCTTACTTAAATAAGGGTGTCTAAATGAAAAAGTTCAAGAATTTCGAGGACTCAGCACCCTTCTTATTGGTATTAAAGAANAGGGAAAGTGTTCACGGAAGCCTGACGAGAGTGCCACATAGTGGTCTCTGAGACACCACACAATCCAGGGAAATATCAACGAACATCATCTCACTTAAATAAGGGAGTCTAAATGAAAACGTTCAAGAATTTCGAGGACTCAGCGCCCTTCTTATTGGTATTAAAGAAGAGCGTCCAGGATAACACCTCCAGCTAACATCCGCATTTCCTTGGGACCCCCAGATTCCCCATTGTGTAAATGTGCCTTGAAAGCATCCAGCATTTAGAAACAAAACAAAGTGTGAAGATAAAGCCCTTGAAGTCACATCGGCCTTATAGAACATGGAATAAAAATCAAGGTGCTTAGCTACCGTGAGTGAAAGACGATGAGCACAGCACTGAGAAACAAAATTTGGCCAAACCAGCCTCCAATGCAATGTTTGCTTAATGGGTAAATCCTATCAATACTGCTGGTGGCAATGGAACGAAAATGCCTAAACCATTTCTGTCAGAAACAACACTGTGCAATGGCCGTCTTAGCACTATCATCATCCTTCGGAAATAGGGAATTATGAGGGAAACTGTTCACGGAAGCCTGACGATAGTGCCACATAGTGGTCTCTGAGACACCACACAATCCAGGGAAATATCAACGAACATCATCTCACTTAAATAAGGGAGTCTAAATGAAAACGTTCAAGAATTTCGAGGACTCAGCGCCCTTCTTATTGGTATTAAAGAAGAGCGTCCAGGATAACACCTCCAGCTAACATCCGCATTTCCTTGGGACCCAGATTCCCCATTGGGTAAATGTGCCTTGGAAGCATCCAGCACTTAGAACCAAGAAACAAAGTGCGAAGATAAAGCCCTTGAAGTCACATTGGCCTTATAGAACGTGGAACAAAAATCAAGGTGCTTTGTTACCGTGAGTGAAACACGATCAGCACAGCACTGAGAAACAAAATTTGGCCAAACCAGCCTCCAATGCAATGTTTGCTTCATGGGTAAATCCCATCAAAACTGCTGGTGGCAATGGAACGAAAATGCCTAAACCATTTCTGTCAGAAACAACACTGTGCAGTGGCCGTCTTAGCACTATCATCATCCTTCGTGAATAGGGAAACATGAGGGAAAGTGTTCACGGAAGCCTGACGAGAGTGCCACATAGTGGTCTCTGAGACACCACACAATCCAGGGAAATATCAACGAACATCATCTCACTTAAATAAGGGAGTCTAAATGAAAACGTTCAAGAATTTCGAGGACTCAGCGCCCTTCTTATTGGTATTAAAGAAGAGCGTCCAGGATAACACCTCCAGCTAACATCCGCATTTCCTTGGGACCCAGATTCCCCATTGGGTAAATGTGCCTTGGAAGCATCCAGCACTTAGAACCAAGAAACAAAGTGCGAAGATAAAGCCCTTGACGTCACATCGGCCTTATAGAAAGAGGAACAACAATCAAGGTGCTTTGTTTCCGTGAGTGAAACACGATCAGCACAGCGCTGAGAAACATATTTGGCCAAACCTGCCTCCAATACAATGTTTGCTTCATGGGTAAATCCCATCAAAACTGCTGGTGTCAATGGAACGAAAATGCCTAAACCATTTCTGTCAGAAACAACACTGTGCAGTGGCCGTCTTAGCACTATCATCATCCTTCGTGAATAGGGAAACATGAGGGAAAGTGTTCACGGAAGCCTGACGAGAGTGCCACATAGTGGTCTCTGAGACACCACACAATCCAGGGAAATATCAACGAACATCATCTCACTTAAATAAGGGAGTCTAAATGAAAAAGTTCAAGAANGTGAAAAAGATCAAGAATTTCGAGGATTCAGCGCACTTCTTATTGGTATTAAAGAAGAGCGTCCAGGATAACACTTCCAGCTAACATCCGCGTTTCCTTGGGACCCAGATTCCCCATTGGGTAAATGTGCCTTGGAAGCAACCAACACTTAGAACCAAGAAACAAAGTACGAAGATAAAGCCCTTGAAGTCACATCATCCTTATAGAACGTGGAACAAAAATCAAGGTGCTTTGTTACCGTGAGAGAAACAGGATCAGCACAGCACTGAGAAACAAAATTTGGCCAAACCAGCCTCCAATGCAATGTTTGCTTCATGGGTAAATCCCATTAAAACTGCTGGTGGCAATGGAACGAAAATGCCTAAACCATTTCTGTCAGAAACAACACTGTGCAGTGGCCGTCTTAGCACTATCATCATCCTTCGTGAATAGGGAAACATGAGGGAAAGTGTTCACGGAAGCCTGACGAGAGTGCCACATAGTGGTCTCTGAGACACCACACAATCCAGGGAAATATCAACGAACATCATCTCACTTAAATAAGGGAGTCTAAATGAAAACGTTCAAGAATTTCGAGGACTCAGCGCCCTTCTTATTGGTATTAAAGAAGAGCGTCCAGGATAACACCTCCAGCTAACATCCGCATTTCCTTGGGACCCAGATTCCCCATTGGGTAAATGTGCCTTGGAAGCATCCAGCACTTAGAACCAAGAAACAAAGTGCGAAGATAAAGCCCTTGAAGTCACATTGGCCTTATAGAACGTGGAACAAAAATCAAGGTGCTTTGTTACCGTGAGTGAAACACGATGAGCACAGCACTGAGAAACAAAATTTGGCCACACCAGCCTCCAAATCAATGTTTGCTTCATGGGTAAATCCCATCAAAATTGCTGGTGGCAATGGGACGAAAATGCCTAAAACATTTCTGTCAGAAACAACAATGTGCAGTGGCCGTCTTAGCACTATCATCATCCTTCGTGAATAGGGAAACATGAGGGAAAGTGTTCACGGAAGCCTGACGAGAGTGCCACATAGTGGTCTCTGAGACACCACACAATCCAGGGAAATATCAACGAACATCATCTCACTTAAATAAGGGAGTCTAAATGAAAACGTTCAAGAATTTCGAGGACTCAGCGCCCTTCTTATTGGTATTAAAGAAGAGCGTCCAGGATAACACCTCCAGCTAACATCCGCATTTCCTTGGGACCCAGATTCCCCATTGGGTAAATGTGCCTTGGAAGCATCCAGCACTTAGAACCAAGAAACAAAGTGCGAAGATAAAGCCCTTGAAGTCACATCGGCCTTATAGAACGTGGAACAAAAATCAAGGTGCTTTGTTACCGTGAGTGAAACACGATCAGCACAGCACGGAGAAACAAAATTTGGCCAAACCAGCCTCCAATGCAATGTTTGCTTCATGGGTAAATCCCATTAAAACTGCTGGTGGCAATGGAACGAAAATGCCTAAACCATTTCTGTCAGAAACAACACTGTGCAGTGGCCGTCTTAGCACTATCATCATCCTTCGTGAATAGGGAAACATGAGGGAAAGTGTTCACGGAAGCCTGACGAGAGTGCCACATAGTGGTCTCTGAGACACCACACAATCCAGGGAAATATCAACGAACATCATCTCACTTAAATAAGGGAGTCTAAATGAAAACGTTCAAGAATTTCGAGGACTCAGCGCCCTTCTTATTGGTATTAAAGAAGAGCGTCCAGGATAACACCTCCAGCTAACATCCGCATTTCCTTGGGACCCAGATTCCCCATTGGGTAAATGTGCCTTGGAAGCATCCAGCACTTAGAACCAAGAAACAAAGTGCGAAGATAAAGCCCTTGAAGTCACATTGGCCTTATAGAACGTGGAACAAAAATCAAGGTGCTTTGTTACCGTGAGTGAAACACGATGAGCACAGCACTGAGAAACAAAATTTGGCCAAACCAGCCTCCAATGCAATGTTTGCTTCATGGGTAATTAACATCAAAATTGCTGGTGGCAATGGAACGAAAATGCCTAAATCATTTCAGTCAGAAACAACACTGTGCAGTGTCCGTCTTAGCACTATCATCATCCTTCATGAATAGGGAAACATGAGGGAAA
>NW_023230971.1:0-877 GCF_002007445.2 Ailuropoda melanoleuca
CCCCCACCCCCCCCCGCCCCAAACATGCACGCATACAAAGAAGGGTTCTCAAGGCATGTTTTTATTGAAATGAATAACTTTCTCTATTGGATGACCTCTAAATGCTTTTTCCGTGCTAGCATTCAATGATTCTAAGAGAATTTGGCATGCCCCTGTGTTACTGTGTTATCTATGGTGTTTGTGAGAAGAGCAGGCCCAGAAGCTAGGAGCAGAATGATAATTCATGATTAACAGGAAAACCACCTGTCTAAAGATGTCCTTCTTGAGAAAGGTCAGCTGTTGCTGTGAGTAAATATACTTCTCTGGCAGAGTAAAAATGCTAGATTATTACTTTCTGCCTTCCCTCTGTATTTTTCCCCCTTTTGTACTATTGCCTTTGCAAATGTTGACTTCTTGTGAAAACGTGAAACGTCAGAAGTGAGCTTGTTAAGGGGGAGGTGGATGCATTTCTTTTTCACTTGTATTTCTACAGGCAAAATTATTGAGCTAGAATAGAAAGTTCATTCACGTTCTTGAACGGAGGGCTCATGCTCTGCTGATGCTGTTGTCACATTGGATAAGATCCTACCAGAAGAGGGCAGTTATACCAAAGTTCGTTCAGAATGATGATTCAGGGGCAGCAGAAGAACATGAGTGAATATTAGGAGGTCCTGTGACCTGTTAACCAGGTTCAGTCCTACTTAAGCAAACAAAATTTAGCTTCTGAGAATTTCCTGCCTGGGAAGGAAAGTGGAGAGTAAACCAAACAATGGGGAGATTGATACACAAAAGATGACCAAGCAAGAACTGTTTTTCAGCTGTAGGAAACATTTCAGTTCAGCCGGAGTAAGAGGAAGGCATGCACAAATCCAAACAGGTGCTTTCATAGAAATAAGAA
>NW_023230972.1:0-877 GCF_002007445.2 Ailuropoda melanoleuca
CTCTCGCTGGCTGTCTCTATCTCTGTCAAATAAATAAATAAAATCTTTAAAAAATAATAATAATAATAATTGAAAATTTGAAAGATAAAGCACAGGCACTTTCTAAGAGGTTAAAAACAAAAGAAAACAAAAAGAGGAACATATGAGAGAAAAGATCCACAAAATCAAGAATCAATACAGGAAGTCTAATTATTAGGAATTCTAAAGAGATGAAAGCAATTTATGAAAGAATTAACAAGATAATTCTCCAGAGATGAAAGGAGACACCTATCTCCAATCTGGTAGGGACTACCTGCAACCAATAGTATGAACTTAAAAAGAAAGATCCACATGTGGGCACAGTATTATAAAACTTCAGAACTCCAAAGGTTAAAAGATATTAAAAGCTTCCACTGAGGGCTGGGAAACGAAAATTGTGTACACAGAAATGAAAATCAGAAGCATTGATTCCTTTTTGTTTTATTAGCAGCACCAAATAGTACAGTAATGCTTTCAAGTTTCTGTGGGAAGCCTTTTTCCAACTTAGCATTCTCTATCCAGCCAAACCATTAATCAAGTGGGAGAGAATGAAAAAGAACTTTTCAGTCTGAAAGCACTGACAGATTTACCTCCATACCCCCTTCCTTAGGAAGTTCCATGAGGAGTGGTGACAGGTATGAGAGTTGTGTGAGGTAAACCCTCATGACTCACAGCAGGGCCCCACTAGGAAGTGTCGAGGTTGGTAAGTCAAGAAATCGCATTATACATGATTTATTTGGAGACATGGAGCTAACCTCCGGAATAACTAAAAACTGAAGTTGCAGAAGTAGCAACTTCTAGAGAGGGATATTAGGTGGTAGGGTAAACCTTCAGTACAACTTTATTGTCTTAATTATAT
>NW_023230973.1:0-877 GCF_002007445.2 Ailuropoda melanoleuca
CTTTCGGGTGGATCTTTGACCTAGCTAAGGTGCTCTTTAGTTATAAAGGCAGCTGACATTTTCAAGCCTCACAAATTTAGTCAATTTTTATTTCCTAATAGCTTTTTAAAAAATTGCTCAGTAGCAAAATCCAGTCAATCTACTGATAAAACAAGAAAGAAAAAGAGATGGAGGGAAGGAAGAAAGAATGAATTAGGAACTGAAGAAACTGTTAAAAGGACTGGTGGCAAACACCAAATTTAAATTGACCCTAAAAATTGTTATATATATTTTTTTACTTGGTTAAAGAGACTACATTCTTCATGTTGAATGGGTAATACAAATTTCAAAAGACAGAGTATGAAAAGTAAATCTCCTTCCTATTCTAGGACCCTCTCTAGAGTTAGCAACCACTGTCACCAATTTTGTGCATGTTTTTCTAGAGATACTCTATGCATATGAAAGCAAATATTCTGATGTATTTTTGCACCAATGGGAGCAAACTGTAAACACTATTCTGCCTTGATTATTTGTTTGTTTGCTTGTTTTACTTCATAGTACGTTTGATATTGCTTTGTGTGACTACATGCAGAGCTACCTCATTCTTACAAAGGAATCTGTAACATTTTCAGAATGACCGTACTTGTTTTAACCAACTTATTTTTGGTGTTTGCAGTCTTTTGGTATACAAACTACTGCAGTGAGTTTCTGTATATGTGTCGTTTTATACCTGTATATGGATGGATATCTAAAGAATAAAATCCTGCAAGGGAAATTGCTAATCACAGGGAATATAGATTTTAAATTTAAATAGATACTGACAAAATCATCCTCCAGAAACGTTGCACCAATTTATAGTCCCACTAACAAGGTATGAGGACCAACACTTTTTTTTTTT
>NW_023230974.1:0-877 GCF_002007445.2 Ailuropoda melanoleuca
TAAATTTTATGTGGGTTTTTAAATTAAAAGTATTTAAGAATATCTTAAAATGTGGAAAAGTACCCATTTCAAATTTATTTAAAGATTCGTAAATTACTGGTGGTCCTATAGTGTGATAGTTTATAGCGTGAACGTTGGAGTCAGAATGCTCATGTTCACCTTACCCATATGTAACCTCAGGCAAGATACTTAGCCTCGTTGAGCCTTAGTTTTCTTACCCCTGAAACGGGGATGGGATATGAACGGCACCGATCTTGTAGGTTTGTGTGAGTCTTAAATGACTTAGTCAGTACACTGTGAGGCACTTGGAATAACGCCTGGCACATAGAAATATTCCACAGTATCAGTTTTTCTGATGAT
The DNA here is from genome assembly GCF_002007445.2 of Ailuropoda melanoleuca. Classification (NCBI taxonomy): domain Eukaryota; kingdom Metazoa; phylum Chordata; class Mammalia; order Carnivora; family Ursidae; genus Ailuropoda; species Ailuropoda melanoleuca. The sequence continues at coordinate 361 of NW_023230974.1, forward strand.
CTGATAATTCTAACGTCTAAGGTCCATGGAGTTCTAAATTTGCCATTTTTGATGATTCCCACTCCTGGGGTTTTCTTTTTAAAAAATCTTGGCTGATCTTTGATGGTGAGCCCTGGGTCTGGGTTTAGTTCTGATCTCAACTTTCATAAAGGTCTTGGTCCCTCGGACAACCCAAGATTTTAGTTTAGCTGTTGCTCCCAGGTCTCTACCTTTATTTCAGCTCACGATTCTGATAGTTTTGTTTTGGTTATTTGCTTGTTTATTCATGTTTTCATTTGGTCTTTGAGGATTTCTGTTATTTCCTGAGAACCTAGTAAAGCATTATCAAGTATATTTAAGATCTGACCGAGTGTCCTCAGAATATCTGGGCCCCCGTACAGTGGCCAGAGAAGTCTGTGGGGCTTAATTCTATGACCGTTTGAGTGCAGGACTTATGCTTATGTCCTCAGAACCCCACTTAGGGACCACCTCAGACTTTGCAGGTGATAAATGTCTTTTTTTTTTTTTTTTTTTTAAA
>NW_023230975.1:0-877 GCF_002007445.2 Ailuropoda melanoleuca
TGTGTGTGTGTGTGTATGTATGTATCACATTTTCCTTATCCATTCTTCTGTCAGTAGACACTTAGATTCCTTTCATGTCTTGGATATTGATTCCTGATTATTTATTTTTATTTTAATTCAGTTAGCCCACATATAGTACATATTAGTTTGAGATGTAGAGTTTAGTAATTCATCAGTCACGTATAACACCCAGGGCTCATCACATCACGTGCCTTCCTTAATGCCCATCACCAAATTAATACCAAAATGAAATAAACACATTGGTAATAATACAGTAACAGTAGGGGACTGTAACACCCCACTCACAGCAATGGACAGATCATCTATGCAGAAGATCAATAAGGAAACAAGGGCTTTGAATGAAACACTAGACCAGATGAACTTCACAGATATATACAGAGCATTCCATCCTAAAGCAACAGAATACACGTTATTCTTGAGTGCACATGGAACATTCTGCAGAAGATCACACATAAATCATAAATCAGGTCTCTACTAGTGCCAAAAGATGGGGATTATTCCCTGTATATTTTCAGACCAGAATGCTTTGAAACTTGAACTCAGTCACAAGAGGAAATTTGGAAGGAACTCAAATACGATTAGGTTAAAGAGCATCCTACTGAAGAATGAATGGGTCAACCAGGAAATTGAAGAAGAATTTTAAAAATTCATTGAAGCAAATGAAAATGAAAACACAACTGTGCAAAACCTTTGGGATGCAGCAAAGGAGGTCTTAGGAGGGAAGTACATAGCAATCCAAGCTTTTCTCAAAAAATTAGAAAAGTCCCAGATACACAAGCTAACTTTACACCTAAAGGAGCTGAAGAAAGAACAGCAAATAAAGCCTAAACCCAGCAGGAGAAGAGAAATAATAAAG
>NW_023230976.1:0-877 GCF_002007445.2 Ailuropoda melanoleuca
GCGGGGGAAACTGAGGACACACTCACTCTGTCGAGGCTGAATGCTGCCCTGGGCCCCTGCCTCCTGGTCCCGTGTTGGTGGGCTCCCTCCCGCCCTCTCCCTTCCTCTGTAGGTCCTCATAGCAGACCCAGGAGTCTGGTCTTCACACCTGGCTTCCAGAACGGTGGCGATTAATTCCATCCCAGCACTTCCTGAGGCCGCAGGAGGGGTTTCCATATTCTGGACGACGGCCTCTGCCCCACAGCAGCTTTGACGCTGTGTTCTTTCCAACTTTCTCCTTCTGGCTTCAGTGACACCAGCATCTTCTTGCTCCACCTTTAAATCTTGGCACGCCCAGGGCTCTGACTTCGGATTCCGCCCACCTGCACCCAGAGTCTCCTCAGCCCACGAGACCTCACCTGCACCTTCAAGGGGCTGATGACGCCCAAATATCAACCTGCATCTGGGTGCTTCTGTCTGAGATACCACAGATAGAAGGCTTGGAAACAACAGACATTTATGACCCAAAGTCCTGGAGGCTGGAAGTCCCAGGTCAAGGTGCCAAACCAGGTTCTTGCTCACGGCAGGTGCCTCGCCCCTGGGTCCTCACGATGGAGGGCGCAGGAGCTCTGTGGGGCCTCTTCTAAGGAGCAGGAATCGCACTCGGGAGGGCTCTGCCCTCACCACCTGCTCACCTCCCCAAGGGCCACCTCCTCACACTGTCACCTTGAAGGTGAGGGTTTCAACTGAGGAACTGGCATGGGACACGACATTCCAAACACAACAGTGGGTATCACCAGCCATCTCCAATTGAACAAATCTGGGGCAGAATTCTTAATTCTGGCCTCACAGCACACACGTTCCTAAGGCTGGGGAAAAGGAGGCAGAGATTCGTGGC
>NW_023230977.1:0-877 GCF_002007445.2 Ailuropoda melanoleuca
TTAATACTTAAGAAATAATTTTTGTAAAGCTATACCTGCCACAGAATGGTGATCCCTCTGATGGATCCGAGCAAAGTAAATCTGAAAATCTTCTGGAATGGATTCAGGATTCTAGATGCCATTAGGAACATTTGTGATTAATTTGAAGAGGTCAAAATATCAACATTAACAGGAGTTTGGAAGAAGGAGATTCCAATCCCCATGGATGACTTTCAGGTATGTAATACATCAGTAGAGGAAGTAACTGATGTGGTGAAAATAGTGAGAGGACTAGAATTAGAAGTGGAGCCTGAAGATGGGACTGATTTGCTGCAATCTCATCACATAACTGGAATAGATGAGGAGTTGCTCCCTGCTCCTTTTGAATCAGCAAAAAAAGTGTTTTTTTGAGATAAAATCTACTCCTGGTGAAGATGCTGTGAAGACTGTGGAAGTGTAACCAAGAATTTACAATATCACGTAAACATAGTTGATAAAGCAGTGGCAGGGTTTGAGAAGATTGACTCCAATTCTGAAAACCCTACTGTAGGTAAAACGCTATCAAAAAACATTCATTGCATGGTACAGAGAAATCGTTCATAAGAGGAAATCAATCCATATGGCAAACTTCATTGTCATATTTTAAGAAATTCCCACAGGGGTGCCTGGGTGGTTCAGTCAGTTAAGTATCTGCCTTCGGCTCAGGTCATGATCTCATGTTCTGGGATCGAGCCCCACATCAGGCTTCCTGCTCAATGGGAGTCTACTTTTCCCTCTCCTTCTGCCTCTACCTCCAGCTTGTGCTCTCTCTCGCTCACTCTCTCTCCCAAATAAATAAATAAAATCTTAAAAAGAAAGAAAGAAAGAAAGAAAGAAAGAAAGAAAGAAAGAAAGAAAG
>NW_023230978.1:0-155 GCF_002007445.2 Ailuropoda melanoleuca
AATGTTCCATGGGCATTAGAACAGAATGAGTATTATTTGGTTCTGGGGTGTAGTGTTCTATATATATCTATAAGGTCCGACTCGTCGAGTATGGCATTTAAAGCCTTTGATTCTTTGCTTAGTTTTTGCCAGGGTGTTCTGTCTATTTCTGATAG
>NW_023230978.1:419-708 GCF_002007445.2 Ailuropoda melanoleuca
AAGATGGTACTCCATCCCCTTACTCTAAGTCTGAATGCATCTTTGGGTTCAAAATGAGTCTCTTGTAGACAGCAAATGGATGGGTCATGTCTTTTTATCCAATCTGCAACCCCGTGGCGTTTTATGGGAGAGTTTAAAGCATTAACATTGGCACTGAGAACTGAGAGATAGAATTTTAATGATGTCATGTTGCCAGTAAAGGGTTTGTATGGTTGTGGCTTTATGTTCTGTATCACTCTTGGGGCCTTTTTACCTTTATAGAACCCCCTTTAATATCTCCTGTAGGGCT
>NW_023230980.1:0-877 GCF_002007445.2 Ailuropoda melanoleuca
TGCATAATTTTTTGATTTTATTTGTTTGTGTTTATGTTATTGCTTACAATTTTTGTTGAAAGCTGCACAGATTTTATTTGGTAATAAGAACTGATGGTATATTGGCCTTACACGTTTATATACTAACTTGCTAACAATTGGGCTTTTTAAATCCTGTTTTTAGCTATGGTGGCCAGATGCTTCAATTCCTATGGTTTTCTTTCTTCTTTCTCTCTTGGCTTTTACTTTCCCTATATACTTCTCCTCAGAGAGAGTTTGTGTCTTGCAGCTCTTTCAAGTGTAATCTACTATGACTTTACTGGATGGAGTCCTGTTGATCAATTGATAAGGCAGCAGGAATGAGAAACAGTCTACAATCTAATGATGAACCCTCATTCCTTTAGTGGGTCTTTATTTCTGGGCTGTGACTATCACAGGTTTTTCTCAAAGGGATAGCTTATTTTGGCCTTAGGAACAGGAGGGTTAGAGTAAGCTGGAGTGTGAGAAATACCATCCTCCAGGCACAGAAAAACTCTAGAGAGCTAGTCTTTTTCATGTAGACATAAATCAACTATTCACAATGATTATTCTTCCCCTCCCCCTGCCAACAGGAGACCTTTCTGAGATTTTCACCATCAGTACCTCATGGTTCCTGGAGGTGAAGTCATGCAAGTATAAAGACCTCCCCTAAGACTGCAGCACCTTCAGTTTGTCCCTATAATCTTAGTTCACATTTAGTCTCTGCCAATTTGATAATGTTGCCAGTTAATTTTTCCTGCCAGTTTATAGCTCTAGGGCTTTCTGCCCCACATGAGCAGATCTTGGATATCACTTTCTGGATTTGAGGTCTTCAAATTTTGGTATTGTGATGTACTCTACAGTCAATTCTTTGGCGAGT
>NW_023230981.1:0-276 GCF_002007445.2 Ailuropoda melanoleuca
AGCCTTGTTCTTCCAGCTACTATGAGCCCTGCCCCTAGGAAAGCACGAAGTCCTTTCCCTTCTAAAATTGTCCCTGTTCTTACAACACAGGGAGATTTCTACTCTGTTCAACAATAGATAATTGTGAAGCACTTGGCTAGGCCCCACGCTGCTACAACATAGTATCAGAGTCACTGTGGTTAGAAAAATAAAAGTATGAGAGCAGTGACAGCAGCTTGACAATCAAGGCACATCACGAACTGCCTTCTTCACAGTTTGGGGGGGGGGGGGAAATGG
>NW_023230981.1:7535-14261 GCF_002007445.2 Ailuropoda melanoleuca
CCCACAGAACTGGAAGTAATCTTAGAATGTCATCTCGAATCATCCACCCACACATTGAGCCACCAACCTCTCCCAGCATTGTCCTGGGGCAGCAGGGAGGAAAAGTACATCCCCCTATAAATCCCACAAAGTCAGTCCCAGATGACTGCCCAAGGTTCGGGGTGGAGGCTTGCAGAACTGGACAATGGGATGAAAGATTGAAGATTTTTAAATTGATAATCATCTTTCTATTGAGGATGTCTGTCCTAGCATCCCTGTAACTTTTTATTTTTATTTAATCGCCCCAGATCCTCTCAGGTAGCATAGAATGACTTGGTGCCAGGCTGGCCCCACGAGTCTCAAATCTCTAAGCATGACTGAACTTCCTCAGGTAACTGACCAGGTAGACTGACAACTTGGAACTCAGGGGTCAAAGGGAACTGTCTGCGTTCTAACTCTAAGGTTACAGATAGAAGGAGGAGTAAAATGAAAAGCACCCACCCTCTTTCAAACATCATGGGATCATTCTCAGGTATTAAATATGAACTATTTCTGGTGTGTCTTACAACTATTTGGGGGTGTTCATAGAATTCACATCATAGAGCTCAGGCATTTAGTGCAACTCCCCCAGTTTCTAATGAGGAAAAGGGACGGTATAGGGCCTGTCCTGTGCTCTGGGGTTCCACAGCTACTCCCTCCTGCTGATTAGACTAACCTGTGTTCCCATTCAGCAGAAGCAAATTTGAAACCCGAATCAAGGATTTGTCTGGGGTCCCCAAGAATCTGGCCAGTCAAGCCAAGGAGAAGACACCAAACCATCGCGTTTTGAGTCCCGAGAATATAACCCTTTGTCTTATACGCACTTCCCTGCTTTTAAAAATGACTTCAAGGGGAGCCTGTGTGGCTCTGTTGGGGAAGCATCTGACTTCAGGTCAGATCGTGAACTGGGGTCCTGGGATCGACCCCCACATCATCGGCTCCCTGCTCAACGGGGAGACTGCTTCTTCCTTACCCTCTGCCCCTCCCCCCACACTGGTGCTCTTGCTCTCTCTCTCAAATAAATAAATAAATAAATAAAATCTTTTAAAATACTGGGTGATGGGGGCGCCTGGGTGGCTCAGTCGTTGGGCATCTGCCTTTGGCTCAGGGCATGATCCCAGGTCCCTGGGATCAAGCCCTGCATCAGGCTCCTCTGCTGGGAGACTGCTTCTTCCTCTCCCATTCCCCTGCTTGTGTTCCCTCTCTCACTGGCTCTCTCTGTCAAATAAATGAATAAAATCTTTTAAAAAAATAAAAAATAAAATAAAATACTGGGTGATGGACACTGGGGAGGGCACGTGTTGCAATGAGCAGTGGGTATTATATAAGACTGATGAATCACAGACCTGTACCCCTGAAACAAATAATACATTACATGTTAATTAATTAAATTTAAGTTTAAAAAAGAAATAACAATAAATAAAAATGACTTCGAGGTGTCAGCAAGATTATTTACATTCTCCCAGAAGACAGCAAGCTCAGAGAAACACCAACTGAATCCCCGGTGATCTGAGATCTAGAAAGTGAAGGGTAGGTGCTGGGAAGGCAGTTGTACCAGCCTGAGCCTTGCCCCTCTGCCTTGCCCCCCGCACCTGCCGCCCCCACTCCCTGGGGAAAATGCTGCACCCTCTCCAAATTGCAGGCAAGGTCTTCATACAGTGTTCCTGTGCCTTTTGGCACGTATTGCTCCCTTGTTCTGCCAGCCCCGGAGTTGATCCAGCCTTTTTTTCTCCGTAGGTCTGCGGTCCTTTTCCACCCCAAGCTCATTATCACCTGGCTTCATCCATTTATCAGCAAGTTAGCCGCTGCCATCAGGCTGGTCTTCAATCCTTCTGTAATTGCTGAATAGAGGAGAAGCTTTCTGACAGATTGGTTATCTAAATTTAGAGACGTTTGCATTAGAAGGCCCGTGGTGGCAGAGTCCTTCTTTTTCCCTACTTTTTGAACTTGGTGCATGTACACATACTCTTGGTCCCTGGAGAAATATCTGGTACTTTGCCTTTGTTTTCCTAGATCTCCTTACCTAGGAAAAATGTTAACAGCATGTCCTGTTTTCATAACAATTTTCTCCCTTTTGAAGTTTTCCCGAGGCAGATATAACACATGATTGTTTTTAAAATGTTCCATCATGGGCGCCTGGGTGGTTCGTCAGGTTTAGTGTCTGCCTTCAGCTCAGGCCATGATCCTGGGGTCCTTGGATCCAGTCCTGAGATGGCTCCCTGCTCAGCGGGGAGTCTGCTTCTCCGTCTGCCCCTCCCCCTGCTCATGCATTCTCTTTCTTTCTCAAATCAATAAATAAAATCTTTTTTAAAAAATAAAATCTTTTTTAAAAAATAAAATGTTCAAACATTATAGAAACTCAGAGCATAGACAGAGAAAATTTTAGTTTAGGTACTGAGTTTATTTTTTGAATTGGTAATATATTCACATGGTTCAAAAATCAAACATATAAAAGATGTACAGTGAAAATTTCCTAACCCTCCACCCAGCTAGCTCCCATCCCACCTCCACGAGTAGACACTTCTGTCAGTTCCTTTCATATCTGTCCAAGGTTCTTTAACACATCCAGGCAAATACAAATATGTAATTATTCCCTTTCCCCCTTTTACACACAAGGTAACATAATATAAGCACTGCTTTGCATCTTGCTTTTTTATTCTATGTAATAGATATTAAGCAAATTTTGATTCGGAATGTAAAAAAAAAACAGAAATAAAAGGCCACATGCATATGTGCACGTGCATATACATGGGTCTGTGTGTGTGCACATGCGCACACATACACACCTTTCTTTCTTTCTTTCTTTCTTTCTTTCTTTCTTTCTTTCTTTCTTTCTTTTATATAACTAAGCAAGATAAATTAATTGAGCCAATGATTGTTCAACCTACTCCTCTCCATGGGCCTGAGGAAGAAATAAAGCAGGGATAAGATCTGACGAGAAGATTCTGTTCAATGGGTAGGAGCAGAAGGTGGGGGTGGGTCAGCCCACGGAGGAGCTAGATCTGCTCAGGTTCCTGTCATGCTTGTCCAGAAGATACTGTGAGATCCAGCTACCTTAGGGACAACCAAAATTGGGGATGTCTCTCTTCTTGGAGTCATTCCACCCTTTGATTCTTTTGATCCCCCAGAAACAAAAATTAGAGCATACCAAGAGAAAGAAACTAGAGAACAGACTTCATCTGCTTTATTCTCTATTAAATACAATATCAATATGAATACAAAACTCCCCTGCGTGTCTGAGAGTAAGACTTCCCAACAGTCCAGATGGCCCCAGAGTCCAGAACTGGTGAAGTTCCCTCCTTAGCAGGCAGCCAACCAAGGATTTTTTGCTGTGAAGATCAGCCAACTCTCTGAAAGCTGAATTATTGTAAGGAATCCTCTGACCCATTTTTAAATTTCTCCCAACACAAACACAAACTAAAAGTCATGGTGTCAACCAATCGTAATCTTCTTTAACTTTTTGCCACACACGTACTTCAAAGGAAGAAGCAAGAGTGTTTTTCAGAGGGACGTATCCTATTCAAGAGACAATACACTATTCCCCTCCTCACGACCCAGACAAGATATTTCCTGAAAAGAACAGAGAAAGCCCAGTGTATTTTGTTTAAGAACAACAATCCCAGGCTGTCAAGAGGCTCTGATATGATTAGGTTGGGGAAACTCACACCTACACAGGGAGTTTTTCCAAGTCTTCCAAAGTAGCAACCCTACCCACCACCCAAAGAACAGATCTCAACTCTGTTCATAACCCCTGCATTTTGGGCCACTTCTGTCCTGCCGCAAAACATCAGCCCCATGGCAGCATTCGGCCTCAGGAACAGAAAATGCCAAGGACAGTTGGTGATTCTTCTTTCTTCTGCCTTCCTTATGCCCTATGCTGCCAATAACATATCTGAGAACTCAACTGGGGAGATACAGGGTACACTATTTTTCCCTGTCTTACTCCTTCTAGCCAACACAGGAAGGACTAACATTTAAACCCTGTTAAAGTGAGCAAGACTCAGGCAAAGAACTAAAGGCAGAGTTGAGGTCAAAACCAAGAGAAGACTAAGGAACATAAATCAAAATGACATTTCAATATTTGAAAGAATATAAGCTGAAATGCCCTTGGGATGGCATTGTCTAGCCCCTTGTCACAGAGTTCTAGAAGGGAACTCATCCAAGATGGCACCATTAGTGATGCGAACAGAAGGCAGAGCCCAGCGTTCAAGCCTGCTTCCTGCTACTCTTTGTCTTCTCAGGAAGGGAAGGCAGTAGTCCAATCCTGCACTAGTTTCTCTTCGAGGAACACCTCCTCATCCTATGAGTGCTGAGTGGCCTGTGCAGATGCCCTGGGCTGCATCCCTGGATGCTTTCCATTGAAAATGGTAGAAACTCAACTCTGACCAGCTTAGGCAGAGGGGACATGAATCCATTCGTGGAACCTGGAGGCAAACCTCAAGGCGGTGGACAAGAGTGAGGCTTTGTTTCAGGGACAACCTGGACAAAACCCCCATGTGCTGTAAGCTGTGTATTTGCATATGTCTTTGTCCCCCATCTTTTGCTTCTCTTTTCACTTCATTTCATTCTCTCAAACTGGCTTTCTCCTCAGGCCTGAAACCATGGCCAGGGACTGTCCGTCTTTGCCATGAGAGAAGAAAAGACTCTCTTCCCTTGTTTCTAGTTCAAAAATCACCTTGAAAGGACTCCAGGGCCTTTGGGTCACACACCTAGTCCTGCACCCAGGGGTGCAGAGAAGTGGGATTGGCCCCAATACTGAAGTGGGGTGGGATTAGTTCAATCCCGCAGTGGGATGGTCTTTGCAGAGGCAAGGCAGAGGGCTGGGAAGGCAAACAGTATACCTCTCCTCTCCGTCCCCTCCTTTGCACAGCTCAGCCTGATGACCTCATCTCAAATTCTGCCAATAATCAGAATTCTGAGCTGTTTTGCTNATGCAGAGAAGTGGGATTGGCCCCAATACTGAAGTGGGGTGGGATTAGTTCGATCCCACAGTGGGATGGTCTTCGCAGAGGCAAGGCAGAGGGCTGGGAAGGCAAACAGTATACCTCTCCTCTCCGTCCCCTCCTTTGCACAGCTCAGCCTGATGACCTCATCTCAAATTCTGCCAATAATCAGAATTCTGAGCTGTTTTGCTGATGTACACTATCTCTCAGACATTCCAGTTCATCACCCATGCAGGTAAGACTACTCAGTATGAGGTACTGGCCAGCGGAAAACCAAGTTTCAACAGAAAATCAATGATTAACATTTTATCCTGAACCAAAGTGCTAGGTGACATTACAAAAAAAAGACGTTTTTATTTTAAAATCACTAAATCCTTATTGCTGCAAGTTGCACATGACCTTAAATGCCTGATCTGAGAAGATCATACATCAATGGGAAACACTGATCATGCAAGAACACTTTATCCTAGGGCCTCAGCAAAAAAAAAAACCTGTCTCTCCTGCCCTTCCTGTCCTGGCATCACACATTGAACTTCTGAGATTTATTAATTTTATTCTTCCATGCTTGGACAACTCAGAGAGAAGAAATACTTCACCCCTTCCTTTTACTGGTTAAAAAAAAAAAAACAGAATTGTTTCTTCTGCAAAAATTCCAAGGACGCTTCAGTTCCATTTATGATTTTCTTTGCCACAGATATTTTTCAGCCACAGGATTCCAGAGCTTTCCAACGTCTTACTAGTTTCAAATTATATGAAGGCCAGCAGCAGCAGACACCAGTGTTCCTGTCTTGGTAGGAGTGGAGACTTAGGTGTTCTGAGCTGACCCTGCCCATTGGCCACAGTTGATGGCTTCAGGAGTGAGCCCCTGATGCAAGGGGTGTTCATCACAAATCTTCCCCAGGATTAAAAAAAAATTGTGGTGAGATACAAATAACCCAAAAATCTACCATCTTACTCATTTTTATATGTACAGTTGAGTAGTATTAAGTACATTCACATTGTTGTGCAACCAACCAGCTTGCAAAACTTCAACTCTTTACCCATTAAACAACTTCCCCTCCTCCCGGCCCTGGCTCCTGTCATCCTACTTTCCATCTCTGTGCATGTGGCTACTCCATTGTATGTTGCGTTAGAAAAAACCCAGTGTTTANTCCCAGTGTTTACTTCCACAAGACTACTGAGCTCACCACATTTCTGACACCGGAGGTGTGGGCATTTTCCCCCACGAAGCAATTCTGCAACACCAGCTAAGGGTCCTGCAGTGTAACTCGCTTCTGACCTTCTCTGCCTCATGTTAGTGTCAGATCCCACAGGGTAAGGCCTCAAGACTGTGCCCCACTTCGATGCCAATAGCGAGGAGTAGGTCCCCAGGTTACCCACATCTTCTGTCTGACTTAGCTACAACCAGAGGTTCCCATGACCTCCTCCCCCTTGGATTCGATTATTTGCTGGAACAGCTCACAGAACTCAGGGACACTTACTTATATCTACCAGTTTATTAAAGGAGATAATAAAGGATATGGATGAACAACCAGATTTAAAAAAAATACATAGGGCAAGATCTGGGAGAGTTCCAAGTGAGGAGATTCTGTCCCCTGTGTGGCACATGCCACCCCCCTGGCACATGGATATGTTCGCTGACCTGGAAGCTCTCAGAACCCCATACTACTAAAATTTTTTTGAGGCTTTCTCATGTAGGCAAGGTCAATTATTAACTCCATTTCCAGCCCCTCTCCTCTCTCTAGAGAAGGAGGAGCTGAGCTGA
>NW_023230982.1:0-877 GCF_002007445.2 Ailuropoda melanoleuca
ATTATTTCTAGTTTCTAATGGGAATAAAACTTTGCATCACTTTTTGAGTTTTCAAGAGTACTTTATTGTGGGGTACTATGAGAAAGATAAGTCATGAAGTATTACGACTATTTCATTTGTTTCACAAAGGGGGAAATAGAAACTCAAGAACTTTGTCTAATTTAACATGGCCTGTGACTAGAATCCTTGTTTCATTTATTCTTCTTCCTCCTGCCATATTGAAATCTTGTATCACATATTTTCCTGTGTGTAGCTGACCCTATAAGAAGTAGAACTATTGCCCAAGAAACCTTAGTTAGGAACTATGGATTTGAACCTCAACTCTTTACTTAATGTCTGATCTTAAATGACTCAACCTTTCTGAATTTGGTTTTGTTCACCTGTAAACTACTCTGTCTGAAAGATCAGATAAAATGAGAAAACTTTGTATGCTCTAATATTGCAATGTTAGTTGTTTCTGAACACATGTATGTTTTATATTTTCTATGAGGTTTAAAATCCCTCATGTTATTTGTTTGATCACCATTTGAAGAAGAGTGCATTGTGCATGGTAGGTATTCTGCATGCTTGTTCACTGAGTGAGTGCATTCATGGCTTGTCAGCCGCTTTTAAATGACTAGAATGAACTTATTTCCCCTCACTTTTCAGATAAATTCTATACCAGGAATAAATATGTAAATTGAGATTTTCATAACTGTATGTATATAAGTAATGTTAATGCCCTAAAATTATTCTTGTTTATTTCTTATCATTTACTGTGACTTTCATTATTTAAATTAGTGTATGCTTATTGTACTATTTTATACTTATTATACTTATTGCTTATCTCATTAGTGTTAAATGGAAAGTTTCTTTTACAGTACATTTTTGTTTCCTT
>NW_023230983.1:0-877 GCF_002007445.2 Ailuropoda melanoleuca
GAGAGAGATTAATGATGCCATAAAATGTTCCAGTGTCAGAATTATTGGGATCCCTAAGGGGGTGGAGAGAGAGAGAGGTCTAGAAGATATATTTGAGCAAATTGTAGCTGAGAACTTCTCTAACATGGGGAAGGAAACAAGCATTCAGGTCCAAGAGGCAGAGGGCACCCCTCCCAAGATCAATGGGAATATATCAACACCCAGACATATAATAGTACAACTCACAAATTTTAGATCCAAGGAAACAATCCTGAAAGCAGCTAAGGGGAAGAGATTTCTTACCTACAGAGGGAAGAACATCAGAATAATGTCAGACCTGTCCGCAGAGACCTGGCAAGCCAGAAAAAGCTGGCAAGACATATTAAGTGTTCCAAATGAGAAGAATATGCAGCCAAGAATACCTTATCCAGCAAGGCTGTCATTCAGAATAGATGGAGAGACAAGGAGCTTCCAACACCAGCAGAAACTGAAAGAATATGTGACCACCAAGCCGGCCCTGCAAGAAATATGAAGGGAGGTTCTATGAATGAAGAAAGACCCCAGGAGTAATATAGACCAGAAATTTACAGAGACAATCTATAAAAACAGGGACTTCACAGGCAACATGATGACACTAAAATCATATCTTTCAATAGTCACTCTCAACACGAATGGCCTAAATGTTCCTGTGAAACGGCACAGTGTTGCAGATTGGATAAAAGGACATGACCCATCCATATGCTGTCTACAAGAGACTCATTTTGAACCTAAATATTCATCCAGACTGAAAGTGAGGGGATGGAGAATCATTTTTCATGCCAATGCACCTCAAAAGAAAGCTGGGGTAGCAATTCTCATATCAGACAAATTAGATTTTAAACTAAAGACTGTAGTAAGA
>NW_023230984.1:0-877 GCF_002007445.2 Ailuropoda melanoleuca
TGACACCTTGTCTTAACTTTGTTCTCAGTCTAACACCTCGTATATCACTGACAATGGGCCAATCAGGAAACACACCCAAAGATTGAGGTATCATGATTAGGTGCTAATAATTAGGGCTGGAATTCCTTTGACTGAAACAAACATGTTGGCAGTCTGTTTCTCGAGCTTCACACCAGATCTTTTTCACCTGACTTTGCAATTATACTTCTTTAACCCAATTTTGCAATTATACTCTTTTTATTCTTTTGCTCACTCTATTTGGAAAACATGGGTGTGCTTTGTTTTCCTGTTTTCCACCCTATTTGGAAAACACAGATATGATATTCTGAGCTGCACTGCAGAACCTATTTTATCAATAGATATGGGTTTAATGCTGTCTTTTTGCAGAATAAGAGCATAAGAAGGCAAATAGATTTTTAGTTTTATTGTGAAGAGTGTTTTGATCCAAAAGACTTCTTGAAAGAGCTTGGGAAAGCACCAGGGACAATGCTTTAAGAACCAATGAATTAAAAAATATTCTCATAAAACTGACTAATTTCCAAAAAGTTGGAGCATGGATATATATGGAAGTGAAGCAGGGACAGGAGCTGAGATTTGAAAATGAGTAACATGCTGAATAGGGTGGAGGATATTTCTTATACTAGGAAGAGAAAGACTAAATCAATGGAAGAAAGAGAGCTTCGGACTAATGTAGAACAGGTTATTCTAGAAGAGCCTCTTCAGGTATGGCAGTGCTGAGAGAGAACACCCTAGGACAGGTACAGATGCTTGAGGATACGTTGCAGGTATATACACCTACAAATAAATAAATGTTCTCCAAAATCTATGCCAAAACTATTGTTCTCCAAAAGTCAGCTTCAATATATTTTAGAGGAGC
>NW_023230985.1:0-877 GCF_002007445.2 Ailuropoda melanoleuca
GCAATCTTCTTCCAACAGTCGATTGTGCCCGAATACATGATATCAGCCGCTTTCCTTCCAGACTGCATCATCATTCGACGCCTGACCGTATCGAACGGGTAAGAAGCAAATCCGGCCACAGCAGTCACTGACTGAGCGATCATCCAGCTAATGACAATGTGCGTGTTCTTGGGATCTGGCAACATCCCTTTAGCCGTGTCGTAGATGCCGAAGTAAGCAGCTCTGTAGATGATAATGCCTTGCACAGACACATTGAAGCCCTGGTAGAGCCCCTTGAGGCCATCAGACTTGAAGATCTTGGTTAGACAGTCGCCCAGCCCCCTAAACTCTCGGGTGGCTCCAGCCTTTCCCACGTCGGCAGCCAGACGGGTACGGGCAAAGTCCAAAGGATAGACGAAGCAGAGGGATGTGGCCCCAGCAGCACCACCTGACGCCAGGTTACCAGCGAAATAGCGCCAAAACTGGGTCCTCTTGTCTACATTGCCCAGGAAGACTTGCTTGTACTTGTCCTTGAAGGCGAAGTTGAGGGCCTGGGTGGGGAAGTACCGGATGACATTGGCTAGATTTCCACGCCAGAAAGATATGAAACCCTGCTCCTTGGGAATACGGGTCACGCAGTCGATGATGCCTTTGTACTGCTGTTCCACAGCAATCTGTTTACTGGCATGCTGGACCTGCAGCAGCAGCTTGACCCTCTCGATGGGGGCCACTGCAGTCTTCGAAATGGCAGCGGCCACTCCACCGGCCAAGAAATCCTTGGCGAAAGAAATAGCGACGTCTGTGGCTGTCATGGTGACGGAGGCAAGGCGCTGTACTCAGAGACTGCTCACTTTACCCCGGATGGTTCGGGGCGTAGAGGTCCAAAGACTGGGAGGAG
>NW_023230986.1:0-877 GCF_002007445.2 Ailuropoda melanoleuca
GTAGACAGTGCCACCACTTCCACTCTTGTGCAGATGTGCGTGTTAAGAATCATGGCTGCTTTAGGCATTGGTGGAGTATGAGCTTTTGAGAGTTGCTGAACATACTCGATCTGACTAATGTTACCTTGGCTTTATATACATGCAGGTGAGTCTCTGGAGAGTATACTATTGTATTCCTGGTCCAAATTAAGGTTGACATGGATATACTTAAACTTGTTTACACATACACCAAAGATTTTTTTTTTCCAAGTTTTTTTTTTGTCAGGCAGGAGGGAACATATATTCAACTTCAATTTTGAGGTAGGTAACGTAGTGAGAAAAAATATAAGACCGTCTAGGATCTAACCTCTGTCTACCTTTTTAGACTTATGTCTTAATACTCCCCAACGAGCACAACAAGCTAGGTGCTTATAGTTCGTAATATACCACTGGTGCTTCTGCATATTGCTCTTAAATCCAGCTTAAGCACTCCTTCTCTGGCAGGAAATGCTTACCTCTAAGTTGTCACCCTTATTTTCTTTTAGATCCTGGCATTATTTCAATAATAAATGCTATCACATTGGAGTTTGTATAAATAATTTCATCTCTCTCATCCACTGCACTGTGAACTACTAGAGGACAGAAATTACGCACTTTTCTGTCTTTAGTGATAAGGTACCGTATACTTCATAAATGCTTCTTGAAAGAATGGTCAAATGTATAAATTCTATTTACAAATGCTAGGTCTTTCCCACAAAACTAGGCAGAGACCTGTTCATTTTTCACTCTGTCCTGGAGAATCACTTCATTCTGACCTCTTCTTTGTCCTCAGATAAAAAGAGACTGATCTGCATATTACTAAGATGAGGGCATCTGTTACACATTTACCAATTATTAT
>NW_023230987.1:0-878 GCF_002007445.2 Ailuropoda melanoleuca
AAAAAAAAAAAAAGGAGAAGAGGGAAAAAAAATAATAGAGAAAAGAATCTGTTGTTCCTTAGGGGTTCAAAAAAGCATGTGCCCTAAAAATCTAAAGGAGCTTCCTAAAGACCCTAATAAGCCTTAACAAAAGGAGTCATGAAGTTTACTTATAAGACATCACAGACACGACACCAGAAGATAAAGCTAAGTCTCACTTAGAGACCAAATGAATAGGTTTGGTTACTGGTCATTGTGGCCAAGAGAACAAGCAAGACCAGAGAGACAGTGAGACAATATCAACATCTCTGGTGGGTGCAGCCCCAATATTTCTTGGGGCCCCTCAGGACAGAGGGCCTCTGATGAGCTTGAGAACTAAGAAGGGACCACAGCGGGATTCCTGCCTTCAAGGAGCTTACATTCCAGAAAAGGCAGATAACTTAAAAAAAGAAAGCCTGGGATGAGACTCCAAGAGGAGCGCAGATTAGCATGGCGCACCACAGAAAACAGCCCAAGGTATTAGGACCCAGCACCACCACACAGTACAATACAAAGGACTGGTGATGCACAATGGCTTTTCTGACCCCAGAGCAGATGTCCTTCTCAAACAGGGATCTCAAAAGAGCAAAGTTGGAACAAGACCCAAAGGTAGGACCAGAAAACATGGCAACTGCAGTAACATCGATGATATCAGGGGCAGAAAGCCTTACACTTCAGAAAATTAACTGAAACTACCGACAGACATAATCCCCAGACTATCTTCCTGTAATTAGACTGTTTCTAGACATAGATGGCCAGCAGCAAATGAAAGCTTGGCAAACTGACAGAAGAACCTAAGAAAAGAATGACCCCAAAAAGCCTAGAGTCAGAGATGGTATTATGTCCCTCTTTCCCTCCCT
>NW_023230988.1:0-878 GCF_002007445.2 Ailuropoda melanoleuca
AAAAAAAATGAAGATAGAGGATAGAATAAAAGGGAAGGGAAAATAAAATTAATGACTACACTGCTGTAAGAAAAGAAATGGGAAATTTTAAAGAATGTTGTAGGCTCAATGAATACAGGACAGTATCTCTGTAGGTTTGCATTTTATGAAGCAGTTTATGAGTACTGTGTGATGCTTTAAAATGGACTATGACATAGCCACATTTTCTGAAAGGAAACATCAGCAAAACTTCTCTATTGGAAAAAGTAAATTAGAAGAGTTAAAATTTTATAGTGTGCTTATTATACACAGTGAATACTTTCATGAAAAAAAAATCTAACATTGTTTGAAGACCTTTTTTTCCCCACCAAAAAGCTATGTATCCATGTTCATTCTTGTACAAAAAGTTCTTCCAAGTCACACACAAAAAAGTTGTTTTTATTAGATAACAGGAGAGGGAGAATCAGTGAATCAGTTGAGGAGAACATTCAAATTAAAACTAATTTGGTTAGTTTTTAAAAAGCACAGAGCATTCAACTCAATATCTAACTTCAAAATTGTAAATAGACACTATAAATATTATTCAACAAATTCTGAATACAAAAATTTATCTGTTTATAAATGAGTGCCACACTAAGTTGGGGCACCTGAGTGGCTCAGTCAGCTAAGCGTCCGACTTTTGACTTTGGCTCAGGTCATGATCTAGGGTCGTGAGATCGAGCCCTGGGTCAGGCTCCACACTGAGCTTGAGATTCTCCCTCTCCCTCTCCCCCTTCTCTCCACACCCCCTAAATAAAATAATAATATAAATAAATGCATAAAATGGATAAGTTCCACGCTAAGTAAATTTCAGAAGGGAAAAATCAATGAGAAAAAGAAGTCTGGAAAGAAGAGGTGAA
>NW_023230989.1:0-878 GCF_002007445.2 Ailuropoda melanoleuca
TTTTTCACAGAGCTGGAACAAATAATAATAAAATTTATCTGGAACCAGAGAAGACCTTGAATATCCAGATGGATGTTGAAAAAGAAAACCAAAGTTGGTGGCATGACAAAGCCAGACTTCAAGCCACAATACAAAGCTGTAATCATCAAGACAGAACGGTACTGGCACAAAAACAGACACGTGGATCAATGGAATAGAATAAAGAACCCAGAATTGGACTCTCAATTCTATTGCCAACTAAGCTTCGACAAAGCAGGAAAGAATATCCTATGGAAAAATGTCTCTTCAATAAATGGTGCTGGGAAAATTGGACAGCCACATGTAGAAAAATGAAACTGGACCATTCGCTTACACCATACACAAAGATAAACTCAAAATCGATGAAAGACCTCATGTGAGATAGGAATCCATCAAACTCCTAGAGGAGAACATAGGCAGTAACACCTTTGACCTTGGACGCAGCAACCTTCTTGATGAACATGTCTCCAAGGAAGGGAAACAAAAGCAATAATGAACTATTGGGACTTCAAAAAAACCAAAAGCTTCTGCAGAGCTAGGGAAACCATCAACAAACTAAGTGGCAGGGAATGGGAGAAGATACTTGCAGATGACAAGCAAATAAAGAGCTGGTATCCAAGATCTATAAAGAACTTCTCAAATTCATTACCAAAATAAAAAAATCATCCAGTCAAGAAATGGGCAGAAGGCATGAGTAGACATTTCTCCAAAGAAGGCATACAAACGGCCAACAGACACTTGCAAAAATGCTTCCCATCACTTGGCATGCGGGAAATACAAATCAAAACTACAATGAGATACCACCTCATCCTCACACCAGTCAGAATGGCTAAAATTAACAAGACAGGAAACAACAAATG
>NW_023230990.1:0-251 GCF_002007445.2 Ailuropoda melanoleuca
ATTCAAAGAAGAAATAATACCTGTTCTTCTAAAGCTATTTCAAAAAATAGAAACAGAAGGAAAGCTACCAATCTCATTATATGACCAATATTACCTTGATCCCCAAACCAGGTAAAGACCCCAACAAAAAGGAGAATTACAGACCGATTTCCCTAATGAACATGGAAGCCAAAATCCTCAACAAGATCCTGGCTAATAGGATCCAACAGTACATTAAAAGGATTATCCATCATGACCAAGTGGGATTCATC
>NW_023230990.1:322-550 GCF_002007445.2 Ailuropoda melanoleuca
AGAAAAATTCAGAAATCATATGATTCTCTCAATAGATGCAGAAAAAGCATTTGACAAAATACAGCATCCTTTCCTGATTAAAACCCTGTAGAGTGTAGGGATAGAGTGTACATTCCTCAATCTCATAAAAACCATCTATGAAAAGCCTATGGCAAATATCATTCTCAATGGGGAAAAGCTGGAAGCCTTTCTCTTAAGATCAGGAACACGACAAAGATGCCCACTCTC
>NW_023230990.1:753-923 GCF_002007445.2 Ailuropoda melanoleuca
GGATACAAAATCAATGCTCAGAAATCAGTTGCATTTCTATACATGAATAATGAGACTGAAGAAAGGAAATTAGGGAATCCATCCCATTTATAATAGAATGAAAAACCATACGTTACCTTGGAATTAACTTAACCAGAGATGTAAAGGAGCTATATTCTAGAAACTATAAA
>NW_023230991.1:0-878 GCF_002007445.2 Ailuropoda melanoleuca
AAAGGGAACATGCAGCTATTTCAAAGACTTTTAGATACCTGTATGAGCTAATACCAATGCCAAGAGCATGAACTGCTTTGATGGTTTTCTGGTTCAAGTTGGTGTTTACGAAAGCAGGGAGATAAATGGATTGTTGGTCCAAGTTTATCTTGTAGAAATCAGTTCCAGCTTTACATTTGATTTGTTAAGTAAAGTGTATTTTTATAGTGCCTGTTTTTAATACATCTCTCTATCTTTGATTTGTACCAGTTCTACTAGGAAATATGTTAGTGTGATTTTTCTTTGTATTTAATTTGGTTCAGGTTCATAGTAATACTTTTTTCCCCCTTAACTATGTATTTTTCCAGAAGCACAACATATATTTATTTATTATATATCTATATTTATTATATATATTAATATTTATTATATATACTGATATTTATATTGTGTTTTCACTTTGTCTTTCCCTATCACTAGTGATGTTGAACATCTTTTCATGTTCTTATTGGCCATTTGTATATCCTTTTGGAGAAATTTATTCAAGTTCTTTTCCTGTTATTGAATTGGGTTGTTTGTTTTTTCTATTGTTATTGTTACTGTATTGTAGGAGTTAGTATATATTTAGAGTATAAATTCCTTATCTGATATATAATTTATAAATATTCCCCCATCTCTTTCCTCTCAGTTAATTCTGTACTTTTATGTACTAAAGTTTTAAATATTTATGAAGTTTAGTTTATTTATTTTTCTTTTGTTGCCTGTACTTTTAGTATCATATGTAAAAAATAATCACCAGATGAAGTGTCATGATTTTTCTTATATGGAGAAAAAAACAAAAGGAAAAGCTCCTAAGAATTTGATTTGATTTAGTTCTTATGTTTAAGTGGTTTTTTTTT
>NW_023230992.1:0-643 GCF_002007445.2 Ailuropoda melanoleuca
GTACACTGACAAATTTGGAGGGGGCCTTTGGAAGTTTTTGTGGCCCAAATAGATCTTGGTAGGTTTAAGAGGAGAGGAAAGAAAAAAATAAAATGAGAGAGATACATTTATTTCTAATGTTGTGGTGAGGAAGAAATATTTTTCTGTTCCTATTCAAAATTGAAAACCTATTAGCTTTCTTATATCTTGATAAAATTCAGAATGGCAGCTAAAAATTGACAAATATAGCAACTAATATTAAATAATAAGTAATAGTAATTAATATTAAGTCCATTTCAGCCATTGAGAAGTCAGCACAACAGACACTCTAATTACTTATGTATTTTTCATCAACATGTGCTCTATTTCATTAATTTATCACACATTGAGCAATTAACAACTTTGTCTACCATGTCATGGTCTCCAGTATATAACATGCACAGTACTTGAAATGAATTTGTGTCAGGAATATCAGCTTTCCTGCAAGGCTGACTTGGGTGGAATTAATACATGTTTCCATCTGGGTTTTGAACAAACATGTTGCATCTTCAGTTTTCTTGATATCCTAGTGATGGCTAATTTTTCTTGGTGAACTCACTTGAGGCAAGATTTTGATGCACGGGGCCAAGGAACGTTTTACAGAGGGAGCCAAGCGAGAGAGAGA
>NW_023230992.1:8259-10267 GCF_002007445.2 Ailuropoda melanoleuca
TCCGAACAGTTCTTTCAAAGCGTCAGCATTTGTATGAGACACTTGCCATTAACTTGCCCGCTGTGCCTAGGAATTAGAGTCCATATGGTACTAAATTGTCATCAGATCTTTTTGATTTATGTGCTTGTGGTGTATAAAGACAACTGGAGATGTTAAGAATGCTATGTGTGAACTTGATTTTCACAGTCTTGTGAGTTACTCTCTTAGAGTCTGTGTCTTAGGGTGGCTGCTAGTTGAAGTTAGGTGTTCCTTCTTAGCGTAGGTATTGTGGATAGTTTGCTTTAGGTGAGGCTTTTATGTTTGTTTTAAACATACTTGGGGCATTTGGAACAAACTAGGGAGACTAATGAAAGGCACGAAACTAATTGCTTTCCCTTCTTTGACAGTATTATGAGATGTCCTATGGGTTGAATATAGAAATGCACAAGCAGGTAAGTTATTTCTTTATAACTATTTGAAATGACAGTAATACTCTGCACTTTAGAAAGAAAATTGTATGTTTTGCAATTTTATTCTGCATGTTTTTGTGACTTCATGTATTTTAAAAGACTACTGAAGGGAATACTATCTTTTCAGGTGTGGTTCCCTATCCTTTTTGCATTTTATCCTGATTTTAATCATTTAAAAACGTGACTTCAAATGTCTGAATGCATATTAAATTTTGTGCACTTTCAAAAGCAGGATGCTAAATTTTAAAAAATGTTTTTCTTTTGAAAGAGTTAATTTATGTATTTCGGGCATTGCAAACTTGTCTTAGGAGAGGGCTTTTCCTAGAAAATATTAAAAAGAGGAACTGTAAATTGTGTGAACCTTCCTTGGCTTGGTGTGGAAGAATGGATACAGGGTGAGGTGGGAGGATCACAATGAAATCTGTGGACCTACAAAAGAAATTGATGTAAAATAATATCCTGGTACCGGTTCCCCGAGGCTACTTAGTTGGGTCTTAACCAGGAACTGTAACTGTACTTTCAAAATTTGCACAGGGTAAATTGAGCTTGATAGGAGGGTGTGATAAGGTTCAACACGGGGCCTTCACATCTAGTAACTAGTTCAGCCAAAAAAGAAAAAGACAAAACAAAACAAAACAGATAATGATTAGTCAGAAAGTGTTGAGAGGTATGACTCAAACAGCCTTTTCTTTCTTTTTTTTTTTCTTTAAGAAACTGAATGAAATGGTTTGGTTTAAATTTTCTATAGAAAAATAGTGTTTATGTAAAAAATACTGCTTGGCAATAATATTTTTAGTGATCTAGTGAAAGTGCTTCAGGTTTGTCTTATCACCTCTTTCAGAATAGGTGTGTATGTGTTTACCTGCTGGGAAACGATGAGGGAAAACTTAATGCTTTTCATTTCTTATTCATACTCGTGGTAGATATGATTATTTTCTAAGTTTATTTATTTATTTATTTATTTAAAGATTTTATTTATTTACTTGACAGAGATAGAGACAGCCAGCGAGAGAGGGAACACAAGCAGGGGGAGTGGGTGAGGAAGAAGCAGGCTCATAGCGGAGGAGCCTGATGTGGGGCTCGATCCCATAACGCCGGGATCATGCCCTGAGCCGAAGGCAGACGCTTAACCGTTGTGCCACCCAGGCGCCCCTATTTTCTAAGTTTAAAACATACAAAATGATCACATATTATTAGGCTTTTACTACTTATGGATTTCTTTCTGAATATACTTAATTACCATATACTTACAGATAGTAGATCTTTCAAAGATGACTGTTGGACAGTAAAAGCCATCTATGGATAAACAGTATTCGAACACAGAAAGTTGGGAAAAAATGAGTTGTCACTTATGCTGAGAATTTTTTATTTCAGATACTTTTTTTTTACTTCGTAAGCTATTTAATTATGTCAATATTAACATTATAGTTTTCTGCACATTAAAATTAAGTTCTTATTTTGGCATCTTTGTCATTTCTGTTTAGATTCGTAATGTAAACATCTCCTGCTTAAACAAAAATCTGTCAAGCCTATGTATGGACTCCCCTTAGCTCTACCTT
>NW_023230993.1:0-878 GCF_002007445.2 Ailuropoda melanoleuca
TGATTACCCTGGAATAATGATATGCAAAATAGAAGTCACGCACGTATGCGTGTGTATGCGTGCATGCGTGTACGAATATACCCTATCCAATCACATGTCGGTATAAAGAAGTGGTCAGCAAAGTCCAACCCACCACCTGTTTTTATAGATAAGGTTTAAACTTTGAAAAGCAGCCCCACCAATTCATGTATATATTGTCTATGGCTGATCTCATGATACAACATCAGGGCTGAGAAGTGGCAACAGAGGTATTGTGGGCCACAAAACTAGACATATTTATTATCTGGCCTTTCGTGGAAAAAGTTTGCCAACACCTGGTATAATCAACCTTTCTTTTCATGCTCAGTAATATTTGTCCACTGACCTTCCACACATTGTTTTCATGCTAGTTATCAGTAGGTGGTTTAAAAGAATAATGGTCCCCTTTACATTTGCTTTAGTACTTTACAATTTACAAATACACAGTGCACCTATTAAGTGGCCAACAGGCTGTCATGGGTATCACCAATTTACAAATAAGGGAGCCAAAGCGAAAAGGATAATTGGTTGCTGAAGGGAAACCAAAGAGTTAGGCCTTCACTTGAGTGTCTTGGGTCCTCCACTCTTTTCAATGTGTCCCAACCGTGTCCGGATGCAGGAGAATCCAAAAATAGAACGCCCAACTCTTTGCAGGATGGATAAGACTTGGGAATCAGAAAGACCTGATTTCGAATCCCACTTGTGTATCTACTTCCTAGTTTTATGTCCTTGCAAACATTTACTTAAAATTCAAGACATGGGAACATCTCCAAAAGGGCCAAAAAAGATACTTACCTTACAGATTGTTAGTAGAAAAATTCATTAATTCAAAGGCTATCACTGGGACAGACACTGTCCTA
>NW_023230994.1:0-878 GCF_002007445.2 Ailuropoda melanoleuca
CCCCCCCCAAGAATTTTTTAAGCCTAAAGATAAATTCTAGCTAAGTATCAGGAAATTATTCTCAACCAATAGGTCACTATCCTAATAGAGATTATATTAAAAT
This sequence comes from Ailuropoda melanoleuca, assembly GCF_002007445.2. Classification (NCBI taxonomy): domain Eukaryota; kingdom Metazoa; phylum Chordata; class Mammalia; order Carnivora; family Ursidae; genus Ailuropoda; species Ailuropoda melanoleuca. The sequence goes on from NW_023230994.1 coordinate 104, forward strand.
CATATGGTGATTAAGTTAAATAGCAATTAACTTACCAGGATGCGTTTGTTCCTTCTGCAATGAAAAATAATAGGCATCTCTTCCACCCCAGCATACTGCCAGACCAACCAACAGGATGTCATCACAACCTTTAACAGGAACACCATAATCTCTAATAGGGGTTTCCTGAGGTGAGTTAACTAAGTAAATCAAAAGTGAATTAGTTAAAAATCTCAAAATAAAGCCATTAAACTGAATGTTAAAAAAAACAATGATAATACAAGAACTATTTGATTGGCAAAATATCCAGATCCCTAAAATATGCATTATTTGGATGGTCATTTCTATGTATATATAAGATCTTTCTAGGCTTCCCATCTATTAAGATAACTGTCACTATGAAAAATTTACCAAAGATTTCTTAAAATAGATCTATAATAATGACTAAAATGGTTATTAACAAAATTTTTTAAAAGCTGCATTTTGAATTGCCATAACTCAAACAGAAATAAAGACCATTTGAATGCTACAAAAATTTTGTAGTGACTTCAGCAATTCCTAACACTAAAAACTTCAGGAAATCAAGCATCTTATTTCTTGGCGAAGAATCAGGTATGATTTTGTATCTGGAATCAACATTTTTTTCTAAAATAAGGCATCTCCAACTTTATAGATACAGGTCAAAAACCAGTCTATCTTATTTGAAATTAGATCCCCAATACCTTGAAAATAAATGGCACATATCTGTTAAATTTAAGTGAACAATTTTATCCCTCTAACACCTAGCACAGAGAAT
>NW_023230995.1:0-878 GCF_002007445.2 Ailuropoda melanoleuca
AGAACTAACAGTCAAAAAATGTTGAATTCCTAAATAAAGAAAGGAAATAGTGATAATCATGATATCCTAAGTTTTACAAAATTCTTATTTTCAAAATACTTTTATTTATTGATCACAGTGACCTAATGAGATATTCACAGTTAGATAACACTTCTATTTCACATTTGAGTGAAATAAGGCTTAGATAAGGTTAAGTGACTTAACCATCATGCTTACAGATAATAAAGCCAGCTTTTGGTTCCAAGCTATGTCTAACTTCATTAAGCATCCATTGCTATATAACTAATTATTCTCAAGTGGCTTAAAATAGCACTAAATATTTATTATGTTCACTAGGTTCTGTGATTTAGGAATTTGAGAGTGGCTTAGCTGGGTGGTCCTGGTTCAGGGTCTTCTATCAGATTATAGTTTTGATACTGGTTGTTAACTGTTGTCACCTGAAGGCTTACCTAGTGCTGGAGAATCTATTTCCCAGATGGCTCACTCATGTGACTGTCAAGTTGATGCTGGCTTTTGGTAGGAGACCTTAATTACTCACCACATGGACCACTATATATGGCTACTTAAGTATATTCACAACATGGCAGCTTTCATCCTGCAGACAGGTGCTCCAAGAACAGGAGCCATGTGCTTTTTCTACCTAGCCTCAGAAGTCACCCCCCCATCATTTTTGCAATATCCTATTCATTACCTAGATCAGTCTTATCTAATGTGGGGGTTGGAGGGGATTACTGGAATCCATCTTCAAGGCGGCTAACACAAGTAACTATACCATAAGTTTATTTTATGATTCTTTTCCATCCTTTTTTACTTCCATTTCTAGGTTTTTGTTTTTGTTTTTTAAAACTATATAATCGTTTGGGTGGCAATTTCACATA
>NW_023230996.1:0-878 GCF_002007445.2 Ailuropoda melanoleuca
TGTGTGTGTGTGTGTGTAACCATCACTATAATCAGGACATAAGAGAGTTTCATCACCCCAAAATATGACATATGAGATTAGTTCATATTTTCACATTTATTTTCATTTGTGTATTACTTTATCATATGCAAAGATGTGAGCACAGTAATATGTGTTCATAATTTTTGAATAAATCATCATTTTAGAGTTGTGCACTCACTCCGAACTTCGTACTAGCAGAGGCATAGGAACAAAAGTGTTTGGGGACAACCTCTACTGAGAGTAGTAGGAAAAGTTGTTGATCGGGAAAAGTGTCATAAGCTGATTTTTTTTTTTTTAAGAAAATAACTGGGCAGCCAAGCTGTGACTATTGTACAGAGCTCCTGGGCGTTGGGGCACCAAACCGGACACCACTGTAATCATTCAAGCAAGAAGGGCTGAAGGTCTGGATTAATGAATGGCGAAGGAGAAAGGCTGAATTTAAGAGACTACTCCAAGGTGGGGGCGGGGGGGTGGTTGGTAAATGGACGTGGGCATGAAGGGGAGGAATTGGGCACAGGCCTTGGGTTTGCTGCATGGGAGGGAGAGTTGATGGTGATCCCGCTGATGGAGAACTTGACTGCAGAAGGTACAGATGGTCTCTGGGGCTTGGGGATAATGAGTCCAAGTTGATTCTATGAAATACTGCGCATGATGTAGAGCGGTGAAGTTAGGGTGCACGTTGGGATTGCCTTTGGATTTGTAGTTTATAGTTACAGCCAGCTGGAGGCGGTTAGAAGGTACATGGGCCCATTTCCTATCTGTCGTATAACAGGACTCATCTCACACTCCAGGATTTAAGAACACTTTACAAGGGACACTTCTTTTTTTCATTATTATTATCATTTTATATTTATTTT
>NW_023230997.1:0-878 GCF_002007445.2 Ailuropoda melanoleuca
CCAGGTGGTCCGCAGGACGTGCCACTTCAGTGCCACCAACCCTTTGAGTAAGCCGTGGCTTTGGGCCATGTAGGTGTCGAAATTGTGTTCCAAGACAGGAGGCTTTGAATCAAGGTAGTCACGTAGAGCGCCGGAGGTGCAGACAAGCTGGACAGGAGGTGGGGGCAGCTCAGGGGTCTGGGTGGGAGAGATGGGGGAGGGCAGCTGGAACCTCCCAGGCCCCTCTTCCTCTCCTTCGTCCCTCCAGCGAGGATACGCCCGGCTCTGCCTCTGCTTGGCCTCAACCCCGCAGCCCGAACTCTGTCCCTGGGAGGACTGGCTCCAGTGTGGAAACTGGGACAGGGTTGCCACATCCCTGCCTGGAGCCCTGAAACTTGCTGGGCTTCTCCTCCTCTGTCCCATTCTGTTCCCCATGGCACCTGCCCTTTTCTTGAGGTCCTGATCAATCAGCATCCTACCAGCTTTCATGAACGTTTGGTTTTTAAACTGAAAACTCTGATGTAGCATGACCCCAAACGGTATGTTAGGTCTGGGGAGGAGGCGGAAACCTGGAAGGAGAGGTGGGGAAGGGCAAAACTGAGGTCAAGGGCCCTTGTTCGGGAAAAGTGGGTGAGCTCAGCCCTCTAGCCTGTTCCCGGAGTCACTCTTGAAATGAGCAGGGCAGGGGGGAAGTGAGGGCGAGGCCCTTGGAACAGCAGTGGGAAGCTTAGAGCAGTCAGGAGTCACCTGTGGTGGGACAGCAGTGGCTGCAGAGAGGTGAGTGGGATCCTATCCAGAGAAAAACAGAAAACAGACTTCGGGCTCCAGGTGGGTGTCCTGGGGACCCCTGTATTGCCCTCTGGGAGCTCAGGCCAGGAATTGCTAAAATCCCAGTGGAA
>NW_023230998.1:0-878 GCF_002007445.2 Ailuropoda melanoleuca
AAGTTAAATATATTAAAATAATTAAGACTGTTATCTCTACACACCTTTTTGAAGAAATATTTAAAACAATCTAATTGATTCACACATTTATACAACAGAGGACTATATCTTTGTGAAAAAGATTCATAGGCGTTCTTTTAAAAAAAAACCCACAAAACTTCCTTTTTATTTCAACTACCAAACGTTACTGAAATCCTTAATCTCTACAAAGGAGTCTCAAAGAACACTGTCATGAAACTGAAATATTCCTTCAAAATCATTCAGTACGAACAGCTGCTCATTCTTCTGACCTAAGATGAACTAAAATTAATAATCAGTATGCCACTGAGTCAAATTTATATTTTTAAAGTGGAATTCTTCCAAACAAAAGATTTCATTTCAGCAAGCTTCTACAATGCATACTAGCAAGTTGCTTAAATGCTCTGCAAACACTAAAAGCTTAAGCACATGTGGTTAAAAGCTCAACCAGCTGGGGCTCAGTGCCCTAGAAGAGAAAGATGGCCACCAAGACCACATTCCACTACAGGAATAAATTATGAGTCATCTCAGTAATCACCCATTGCTCTAGGCTAGGCATAAGTGGTTCCTCCCAAGACACTGTGGACACCATTGCTTATGAGAGTTTGCAATGAGATGATCATTTGCATTTCAAAGCACAGAAACCACTGTCTTTAAAGTTAATACCATATCTCAACCAAACAGCTTAACTGTTCTCACAACTGCCCAAACAAGAATGCTTAGGAAAAAATATTTACCTCATTTTTTAAAAGTTTCCTGCTAAAACATGTTATTTATAGAAACAAACTGTTTGACATTTTAGTGTGAGCAAAATAAAACATGCATGTATCAAAAATGTTAAATCATTTGCTGCTATAAAA
>NW_023230999.1:0-878 GCF_002007445.2 Ailuropoda melanoleuca
ATTTATTTATTTATTTATTTATTTATTTAGTAAGGACACAACATAATATCTACCTTCTTAGCAAATTTTTAACCACTTAATATGTGATTGTTAACTACAGGCAATATACCATATGGTAGATGTCTATGACGTACTCATTTTGTGTAACCAGAACTTTTCACCAGGTAGTGAATGCCTGGCCTCCCTGTTTCCCATCCAGGTGAAGCTTGGGCAATAGCCATTCTATTCTCTGCTTCTAGGAGTTTGACTATTTTGGATTCCTCGTGTAAGTGGTATCACGCCGTGTCTGTCCTTCAGTGCCAGGCTTATTAACTTAGCATGATGTTGTCCAGCTTTATACATGTTGTTGCAAATAGTGGTATTTCCTTCTTTTAAGTCTGAGTAATACTCCACTGTATTTATAAACCACATTTTCTCTATCTAATAATCTGTTCGCAGACATCTAGGTTGCTTCCATGTCTCAGCTATTGTAAATAACGCTGCAATGAACATGGAGGTGCAGATAATCTCTTTGGGATCCTGATTTCAATTCTTTTGGATATATACTGAGTGGTGAGATTGCTGGATCATATGGTGGTTGTATTTTTAAGTTTTTGAGGAAACTCCATATTGTTTTCCATAGTGCCTTCTCTAATATACATTTCTACCAGTAACGTACAAGGCTTTCCTTTTATCCATATCTACACCAACATGTCATCTTTTGTTATTTTGATAACAGCCATCCTAACCGGTGGAATGATTGCTCACTGTGGTTTGGATTTCCATCTCCCTGATGATTAGTGTTGTTGAGCACTTTTTCATTTTTCTTGGCCATCTATATGGCTTCTTTAGAGAAGTATCTATTCACTTTACCCATTTTTTAATCAGGTTTTTTTTTT
>NW_023231000.1:0-878 GCF_002007445.2 Ailuropoda melanoleuca
GTGTGTGTGTGTGTGTGTGTGTGTGTGTGTGTGAGAGAGAGAGAGATATGCAGATACACATCGAAAGTCGAGTATAAATGTCCTGCAGCTAAAGGCCTCCAGCAAGATTCATATAATTGGACAGTATTTGGAAAATTGGGTTTAGTACTTCTGGTAGTGAGTTCTTTGGGGAACCATGGGTTGTATGAGTTAGAGCATATTAGAAACAACCTGTTGTAGGATCTGGGTTTGTGTTAGATGATTTGAGGGAGAGTTGAAGAGCTTTGCTTTGGATTGCATGTTGTCAGTAAGTGGGAATAACTCTGTGATTGGGCATCTTAATAAATCTTTCCTAGAATGAAGGAGGGCTAGAGTGATGTTGAAGGTAGCACAGACTCAAATTAATGGGGGCAGGGACTTGTTAGGTATTTTGTGGTTTGGGCAGTTTACGCTTTGTATGTATTCTAACATGATTATGGAATGTAGTGGTATTGTTGAATGATCCACAGTAGTAACAGGGTAGCCTTGTCTGATGTTGATTTTCTGTGAAATACTTTATGTTCCATGGGAGAAGACCAAAGGCATAGCTGCGGACCAGGTGAGTCTCCCTCCTTTCAGGGGCTGCTCTTCTCTTCTCTTGTATGTGTTTGGTTACTGAATAGAACTTTCTTTTCTCAAAATATGGTCCTGGATGTAGCATTAAGAAGACTTTTCTATATTAATTATCTTTGATTTGAACAGTGACATTTATATTGATTTCAGTGTTACTCATTCATCTGAGTAATTTTGAGATGATTTCAATTCAAAAATATGGGATATTTTTGTTAGTATTGAAATACGTGTTTCTTGCTTGTCTCCTATATATGTCTGTGTGCGTGTATGTGTGTATATACACACAC
>NW_023231001.1:0-780 GCF_002007445.2 Ailuropoda melanoleuca
CTGTTTTTGTGCCAGTACCATGTTGTCTTTGTGATCACAGCTTTGTAGTACAGCTCGAAATCCGGCATTGTCATGCCCTCAGCTTTGTTTTTCCTTTTCAACAGTTCCTTGGAGATTTGGGGCCTTTTCTGGTTCCATACAAATTTAAGGACTATTTGTTCCAGTTCTTTNTCTTTGAAAAATGTCCTCGGTATTTTGATCGGGATAGCATTGAAAGTGTAGATTGCTCTGGGTAGTATGGACATTTTAACTATGTTAATTCTTCCAATCCATGAGCATGGAATATTTTTCCATCTTTTTATGTCTTCCTCAATATCTTTCAAAAGTGATCTATAGTTTCTAGCATATAGGTCCTTTACGTCTCTGGTTAAGTTAATTCCAAGGTAACGTATGGTTTTTGGTGTTATTGTAAATGGGATGGATTCCCTAATTTCTCTTTCTTCAGTCTCGTTATTCGTGTATAGAAATGCAACTGATTTCTGGGCATTGATTTTGTATCCTGCCACCTTACTGAATTGTTCTATAACTTCTAATAGTTTGGGAGTGGATTCCTTTGGGTTTTCCATATAGAGTATCATGTCATCTGCAAAGAGAGACAGTTTGACTTCTTCTTTGCCGATTTGGATACCTTTGATCCCTTTTTGTCGTCTGATTGCTGTTGCAAGGACTTCTAGTACTATGTTGAATGATAGTGGCGAGAATGGGCGTCCTTGTCGTGTTCCTGATCTTAAGGGAAAGGCTTCCAGCTTTTCCCCATTGAGAATGATATTTGCTGTAGGC
>NW_023231001.1:1045-1349 GCF_002007445.2 Ailuropoda melanoleuca
TGGATTCTATTTGCCAGGATCTTGTTGAGGATTTTGGCATCCATATTCATTAGGGAAATCGTTCTGTAATTCTCCTTTTTGATGGGGTCTTTGCCTGGTTTGGGGATCAAGGTAATATTGGCCTCATAGAATGAGTTTGGTAGCTTTCCTTCTGTTTCTATTTTTTGAAATAGCTTNTGAAATAGCTTTAGGAGAATAGGTATTATTTCTTTTTTGAATGTTTGGTAGAATTCCCCCAGGAAAACCGTCCGGGCCTGGAGTTTTGTTTTTTGGAAGGTTGTTTATCACTGACTCAATCTCTTCA
>NW_023231002.1:0-878 GCF_002007445.2 Ailuropoda melanoleuca
GAATGAACTCCAATCTTCAGTCGTCTCCCAGTAGGCTGAAAAACTGAAAATCTAATATTTAATTACACAGACTTCTTTCATTCCACTTCATTTTTAGGAAACAATGACAAAAATATTATCAGAGAAGAGTTCTGGGGATAATAAAACTGCAGGACAGCTCTCTGAGCTTTTGATGTCCTTACTTGTAGCAGTGTACAGTAAGAAACTGGAATATAAGACCTCAACAAAGAAAAATGTTTGTAACTTATTTTATTGCACTTACTATTTTGTCTAGAAGCTGTTCAAAAACAAAAGACAAAAACACTCCTTCAAAAATTAACATTAATAGAAAGAGGTACAAGAAAATAAAAGCAGGCACTAGATTGATTTTTGGTAAAGTATTTCCATATGGGTACATGAAAAAGTATTTTAATGAATAAAAATGAAATTGATACTGAAATTAGTAGAATAAAGGAGTTATAACTAAAGTTGCCCCATGCCAGTCACCTCAAAATGTTAACTTTCAGCCTGTGATATTCATTATATGATAAATGATGTTTGAATTAGGTAACTTTGATAAAACTTCATACCTTCACTCCACCAATATAATTTATATATTGTGCTACAAATACCACCTTTAACCATAAGGGATCTTGTTCCTGAATATGAACATTCTAACTAAAAACACAGGACAAGAAATTGGTGCTTGTTACAAGGGTTTCCTAACTCAGCGCCCACTTGATGCTGAATTGAAAAATAACCTATTTTTTTAAAATAGTTTCTTCCTTCATTTAAATTCACAGAAAAGAAAAGGAGATTTTAAAAATACTAAATTTGGGGGCGCCTGGGTGGCACAGCGGTTAAGCGTCTGCCTTCGGCTCAGGGCGTGATCCCGGCGT
>NW_023231003.1:0-1966 GCF_002007445.2 Ailuropoda melanoleuca
TTCACACAATGCTCACTAGGGGTGAATCTCAAATTTCAGTGAGATACTGAACAGCTGAAGCGAAGAGAGAAATACAGTTCACGTATGCAAGGTGTACAATGTCCGGAGGATACAGGTGCACCAACTGTGTCAGAAGGAGCACCACCGTGCTTCATACTGAGATCTGCTTTTCCTCTGGGTTCTCATAACGGGTAACTGCGCTGTGAAAGTCATCCCTTCTTACATCCCTGTGCTTCCAGTGACCACATGACCAACAACTGCGGTGACTCAACTGGGCTTTGCCAGGAGACGTATTATCAATGGGCATCTTCAAAATGCCTGTGGAAAGAAACCCACTAGGCCTGAACCTCTAAGCTGAGTGCAATTTGGAGAGAATAAGCAGTTTTGTTCAGTTCAGGCCAACATGTTACTTGGTGTTTTATGCAAGTGCTGTTATTGCAGTCACATTGAAGAGAAGACTCAACGTGAATGGTAAATTATAAGAAATGCCCACACTTCCTATTTCCTATATCTATTTTAGTTGGTGGCAGTTACGATTTACTACGCAACACTCAAAATACAAATGGTGCTATGTGAAAGGATATATAAGTGACAGATTTGCAACCTCAAAGCGTGACTTCAAAATATTGGTGCCGGAAAGATTTCCAGTTCCGGAAGGCAGTTGAGACACAGCAGGCAGAGCCCCCGCAGGTGAGGGCGACAGCGTGACAGAAGAGCTGCGGGCCCACTGGATGCTGAAGTGAAGCTGTGTGGAGCGGGNATTAAAAAAAAATACAAATGGTGCTATGTGAAAGGATATATAAGTGACAGATTTGCAACCTCAAAGCATGACTTCAAAATATTGGTGCTGGAAAGATTTCCAGTTCCGGAAGGCAGTTGAGACACAGCAGGCAGAGCCCCCGCAGGTGAGGGCGACAGCGTGACAGAAGAGCTGCGGGCCCACTGGATGCTGAAGTGAAGCTGTGTGGAGCGGGTGGGAGGCGCCGCAGCAGGCAGATGGAGGAGGCCTTTGGTGCCAATTGCACAATGAGATGGCACAGACAGTGAGGAAACACTGCTAAGCAGGGAAACTGAGAGCATAAGGACGGGAGGAGAAGATCGAGAAGGAGAGCCAAGAACTTCAGGAAAACGAAGAGGCAGGGTTATGTGAGGAGAATGTGTGCGCTTTCTCCACTTGCCCCTCCAGCTCCGCTCCAGGCTCCCCAGCCCTCCTCCTCGGCCAGGAGGCTGGATCCTGAGGACTGTGCTGCCAAGGGGCTCCCGTGCCCTCTGCAGCCAGTTGGTTTCATCCGATGGGAGCCACTTGGAGGAAATCAGAGGCAAACATAGGGAGAGGTTTATGTCTTCCCTAGCTCCTGCCTGCTGGGCCTCAGGACATTCTCGACCCTCGCTGACCACCACCACCCTCGCTGACCACCACCACCCTCACCGGCCCACTGCTCTTGCCCTCCAGGCCTGTGGTAGGTCATGGCTTCTCACTCGTGCTAACCCAGGGGTAGGTCATCGCCCCTTACTTGTTCCCCTCAACTCATGCTCACACCTTCTAAGTATTCACTCACTAAATTCTTAGGAAAATGCTGGAGATCCTGACCCACAGAGCGAGTTGCAAGATCCCTACTCAACTTCAAGGAGCTTGATTAAGGACATAATGGGAACTACACTGCTGAGTTCACCTAGTGAATAGTCAGGCTCTGAAGCAGGAGACGTAAACGGTGTCTCCGTATTCCCAAAACAGGAAGATGATAGATTCCTTCATCTTTTTGCACTGCCCTATTCTTTTTTTTTTTTTTAAAGATTTTATTTATTTATTTGACAGAGATAGAGACAGCCAGTGAGAGAGGGAACACAAGCAGGGGGAGTGGGAGAGGAAGAAGCAGGCTCACAGCAGAGGAGCCTGATGTGGGGCTCGATCCCATAACGCCGGGATCACGCCCTGAGCCGAAGGCAGACGCTTAACCGCTGTGCC